>NC_056562.1:18736278-18825908 GCF_013358625.1 Macadamia integrifolia
AATGTTGATTAGGTGTATGTGATTTAAAATGACTTGCATGGCATATAGTGCATACGATGTGTTGTGATGTGTGGACTGTTGTGTGTGGTCCACCTCTCTACTTACTGAGCTAGTGAGCTCATTCCACGTGTACACCCCTTTTTAGATGATTTTGCAGGTCATGCACCTGAGGAGCAGGGGGTGGGTCCCACAGTCGAGTTTCCTGGAGAGGACTGGTGGACCCCTGATGAGTTTGAGCATGGCGTAGACTGCGCGTGCGAGAGCTGTGCTGCGGGACAGCAGTTTTGAGGTCGTGTTGAGTTCCACTACCGAGCCGAGCTGTGTACTCTGATGATTTTGACAAATTCCTGTATATACTTGATATTTGAACTTTATTCTTTTTGTGTATATATCATGCCTTCGGGCCCAAATGTATATATAATTATGGTATCATCATTGGGTATCAGGTATATAGGAATTATTACAGGTAAAACTTAGTCTTCCGCTGATTTGATGAGTTGATGTTAGTGTGTGTATGCTGTGGTGGAATACAGTGTCTGATGATCCTGGCAGGTTTGGGTTAACCGGTGTTAACTCGGTCACCGCTCCGGTTCAGTGTGAACGGGGTGTGACATTTATCTTCTGATCCAAGATTAGCAGGTTGCTCTTCATAAGTCATATCAGCCTCTAAATACTTTGGTTCCATGGCCAACACATGTGATTGATCATGAATGTACTGCTTCAACATTGAAACATAGAACACATTGTAGACATTGATGAGTGAAGGTGGGAGGGCCAACATATAAGCTACTGAGCCAACCCATTTCAAGATCTCAAATGGGCCAATAGATCTTGGACTCAACTTGCCCTTCCTGTGGAACCTATTCAAACCCTCAGTAAGAGAGATTTTAAAAAAATACTTTCTCCCTCGTCTGAAATTCAATATATTTTCTACGGTTGTCTACATAGTTCTTTTGATGTGATTGGGCTGCCTTAATCTTCTTTCGAATGACATTAACCTTATCACACGTCATCTGTATCATTTCTAGCCCAAGCATTCAGTTTTCTCCCACATCATCCCAATATAAGGGAGCTCTACACCTCCTACCATACAATGCTTCATATGGATAACTATTATTATAAGAAAACTCCATAAGAGGTATATTTTTCTCTCAACTGACACTCATTTCCATTGCACAGGCCCTAAGCATATCTTTTAGTATTTGTATGGTCCGCTCAGATTGCCCGTCAACCTGTGTATCCCATGGCATGCTGAAGGCTCTTCTAGAATTTAAATGTGAACCTTGGGTCTCTGTCTGATACAATACTCACCAACACCCCATGTAAGTGAACTACATTTTTCATGTAAAGTTGTGCTAACTTGTCCATAGAGTAGGTAGTCTTGATTGGAATGAAATGAGCAATCTTGGTAAGCCTATCAACTATCGCCCAGATTGTATGCATCCCCTTAGGTGTACGGGGTAGCCCGATGATGAAATCTATGGTAATCATGTCCCACTTCTACTCCGGTACTGGGAGTGGTTGAAGAGTGTCATATGGTCAATGCAGCTCTCTACCTTGACCTTCTGACACGTGAGACACTACGACACATATAAGGCTATAGTAATCTTCATCCCTGGCCACCAATAACTTTGTTTAAGATCCTTGCACAATATATGACCCCAATGAGTTTATCAACTCACATTTGGTTGCATAATAGTGGTGAGAATGGCACCTTGTATGTATGCTTCACTCATTACTCCTTGGCATGAATTTCCACTATTCCTAGGTTAGGGTTCTTGAGGAAAATTGGGGGGTTTTCCTTGTTTTGAGCTCAATAATGTTAAGATATGTATAATTGTATGAAATTGAACCCTCCTTTATATACTATTGCCGAATGTCCTCAATGCTATGAACATTCATGGTTTATGCTCTTCTCCATAAAATTTCCCCCTTTTTCCATCTCTTGGAATTCTGTCTAATGCTTTTGGATTGATGATAGCTTTGGCATTTGCATGGTTCTATGATTTAAGTAAATAGTCCCGCTTCTTGGATTTATGTGTATAATGTGCATTAAAGAATCATGACTCCATGATGTTCACTTTGTCAATACATTACTTTGTCAACTTATCATTCATATATGATCACCTCATAACTATGGCATTGCACTATAGGGATTTTCTCCCCTTGTTTGTCATCCAATGTACATTGCCCTTCACAATGTACCCAATATGAGTGCCATTCACACAAATTTTTCCTCATGATCCTATTGCATGGATCCTCTTTTATCCCTTGCTTTAACTAACTCCTCTTGAGGTCTTTGTCAATCTCTTATGTCTTCCTTATGGATTTTACAGGATATCATCCTGTAAAGGTAAAGAGGTTGCTTCTTCATCACGGAGTGGAACTTCCCTGAGTAGGAAGAGGAGAGGTGCAGCCCCAAGCTCTTCAGCACACAGGGCCTGGGCAAGGAGGAGTGCTCCGGTAGATCCTGAGGAATATGATGAGCAGATGTTCCAGAGCCTTGAGGCAGCAATTTCCTGGTCCACTTTCTCCAGAAGACCCATGCTCATGGATAAGACCGTAGTAGTGGGGGACTTTGCCTGGGTATGGATGCTGGAAAAATTTACTACCCTTGGTTGGTAGGCTATGCTTTCAGTTGATTCCCCCTGCTATCGTGAGCTTGTCAGGATGTTATACTATAATTTGGAGGTTTCATTTGATGATAGAGTGTATACCCTTACTACTAGGGTGAAGGGACGGGATATCCAACTCCCTATAGAGCTACTGGCGGAGATCTTGGGCATCTCCATGGGGGCACCTAGTATTACTGTCCACCTAGGGGCAAGGCTTTGGCCCCCTACATGAGCCAGGAGCTATAGAACCGCATTTATGAGACCATCTATGGCAATGTAGTTTGTCCTGAGTCTGAGACAACATTTATTCCAGAGGTTCGGGTCTTCAGCCGCCTGGTTTAGTTCAACCTGCTCCCCAGAGCCGGTCACAGGAACTAGTTGAACTTCATGGGAGCTTATATGGCATATTGCGTTTATGGCATTGGGGGAATGCTTCTCGCATATGCCTCCCCTTTGTCATTATGAAGACCATGGAGTATCACACTACACATCCATCCGACGGTAATTATCCATAAGCCCGGTCCCTCACCAAGATATTTGAGTACTTTCAGGTGGACCTATAGGGTGATGAGGGAAGTCCCCATCAGAAAAGTTTTCCCACGGGATTTTACACAAGATGGAGTTATACGATTTGATGGAAGCCGCTAAGGGGGTTATAGCTTAGGAGGGAGGTGATGAGGAGGAAGATGATGATTACATACCTGAGGTGGAGGAGGAAGAGGAATTGGAGGATGAGCTTCCTATAGATGTAGCACCACCATCTCCAAGTGGGGCTTTTGATTTTCAAAAGATGATGGACTGGCTAGATGCACTACAGGCCAGCCAAGAGCAGATCTTGGAGAACCAAGCCTACATGGATACGGATCTTACATACCTATCCCACTCCATGGCCTCTCTTTGCGGAAATGATGGGAGCCTAAAACAACTCCAGAAGGAGGGAGATTTGGTGAACCGTCACTTTGATTACTATGACTGCCACCTCAACATCAACTCAAGGTCCCGAGAAAAAGAAGTTATTGACTTAGATGATGATTGAGTGGTGGTACAGCTAGCTTGGAAATGGTTCTATATGTGACTATTGTTTTGAGAAATTCTTTTTTTTTTCTTTTGCTCTTCTTTTTTATGCTTCATTCTCTTGTCTGGAAACTTTTGTACTCTCATTTTGTGAATGCAAAATGATGAAATTTTTAAGTTTTCTGTCAATACAGCTTTTATGTGAAGTATTTTATGCTCACCCAACCCCAAACCTATTATAGATTCTATGGGATTTGAGCATCACGCTCTGACACTACTATTGTCATGCCCCATTCACATAGAACCGGATCGGTGATCGTGTTCCCTCCGGGTGACCCAAAACCACCAGGATCATCTAATACAATAGTCATAACACAGCAAGCCACATATAACACGAAAATAGAATAATATAATTCAGCGAAAGTCTTGTCATATATATATATATATATATATACCAGTAAATTTCCCCACTTACTCTTGATACCCAAATTTTTATACATAGTATATTTACATGTGGGCCCGTAGGTATGATATTTACACAAAAAATAACAATTTAATTATCGAGAGCACAAAAAGGGGAATATGTCAAAAGAATAAAAAAGAACTGTGTTTTTTAAATTAACTATTGTTGCCCCGCTACACAACTCTTGCACAGGCATCCAAGACTATGATCAAATCCCTCTGGGACCCACCAATTTCCCACTAGAATTTCTTTAGTGGGTCCCGACTCCTATTCCTCTATAGGGAATCCTACAAAATTATCTAAAAATGTGTGTACACGAGGGGTGAGCTCACTAGCTCAGTAAATGGAAAGAAAGACCCACACAAGAAATTGCATTTCAAATGACACGACATGCATGAGATTCATTTTAGGCCTATCCACCTAAACAACATTACTAAGTTATAGGTTACGTGCAACTCACAACCACAGTGTGTGTATGCTCCAGGCACAGGATGCGTTCTCCAACCCACGATACACCCATAAGGTTATCGAAGAGGGCCAGCCATGAGTACTCGAAAAAGTAAATCGTGGCCAAACCAAAGCAAAAAATAAATGCAGTATGCTCGTCCCTCTGAATATCACCAAGGTTTCCAACTGTCCTAATGATCAGCTAGGCGTACTTTTAAACACCATGGTGGTCCACGATCAACACTTCCCCCCAGTGATTATCCAACACCTAAACCCCTATTAGGAAGGGTCATAGGATGAGGGAATGTCAAATCCTAACCACATACTCTCATATGAGATAGTAGGACTGCATAGTACTTCCATGTCCCATTCTACAGTGTACCAATGCATTCGTTTCCAAGCCGACTATGGCATCTAGTCTAGCAATTTATCACATGCCCAACTCATCATCATCATCCAACAATTTAATAAATCCATACTCATAATTCAAGGCAAGAAACAAGTATTTGGAATTCAAGGTGCAACATATCAATTCATCAATGCACCCTATGGTAGACAAGCAAATGCATGAAGATGGCATTCATAGATGGCATGATGATATATATAAGATGAGGATGATGCAATAAATATTCTCAAAATTAAGATCAACGTCCTCTCCCCACTTACCTATTCTTGTAAAAGAATATGCACACACGGTACGGGTAAGATTCGGCGTGTGAAGATGAATGTCTTGAAACCTAACCCAGATAAGAAACTTAGATTATGTCCATTCTGGAATGATAAAAAGACGTAAGATATGGTCATAATGCATTTAATAAAGCGAAGGAGGTTGTCAATGAGTTTGAGTTCAAACGGAGCTCATTTAGACTACAAGTGGGTCATACAGGTGAGTAGGAGGAACCACCTGTGCAAACTACCTAGGTAGACATCAAACACACACCGGAGGGTCTGGTACTCGTTGGTCCTACCTGTCGATCGGACCTCAGGGTTAACTCAAGACCAGTGGATTACTATCGGTGGGTCGGCGGGTAGGACCCCAAGCCCAGTCAAGACTGATGGGTTATATCGACAGGTCTAGGTACCCACTGATCTTACCCTCCTGTAGGCTCCGAAGCTCAAGTAAGACAGGAGGGTCACAGTGGTGGGTCTGGTTACCCACCGATGCTACCCACCAGTGTTCAGCAGGTTTTGCTAAACTTCTTCTCTTCTTCATCCCACCTTTTGGGAACCCAAGTGGGTTATTCCAACTTCATTTCTCACATATTTTAGACTTCATCCACCTGATATATCATAGATCTATGTTCAATCAAGGTTTTTTTGAACAAAATCATACCTTAGCTCAAGAAACCCTAAAACTTAATATCCTCTTTCCCAACTCAAAATATCCCCAAAAATGCTTTCAAATCTTAGTTTCCTTCCTTAAACCTTCAAGGGAATCACATAAGATATCTATTAACTCTTTGATATGACCACACACATGAGGGTTTCATCATATTCCAAAGGTTTATGGTGTTACATACCTCAATACATGGATCTTAAGGCGCCAATCACTATTCCGGTGATGAAAATGCAAGATATGGCCTCGAAAATCAAGAGAAACACTTCTTCCCTCTTCCTTCTCTTCTCTTTCCTCTATTCTTCCTCTTCTTTACTCCTCTCCACCAAACTCTTGCTGCAATCATAAATGGGAGAGAGCAAGAGAGAGAAGTAAATGCTATCTATACCTTAGGTTATAAATATCTACTAAGGTCTATTTGGTTTTACCTCTCTATGGTCCAAAACGCATTAAATCGTGATATTGGGTGAAATAGCCAACATTATCGGGCACACATGACTTCATTAAAATGGGGAACCCGAAATACGTATGCTCACCCAAGTTAGGCTTGCTGGGGCCCACATTTCCCCATAGGTGGGTCACACTAAGGGGTTGCACCCACCAGTGACTACCCACCAGTTGGCCAAAACAAGGCCAACCTTGCTACAGTTAATGCCTTACACCTGCCACTCATTGTGGGCCAAGTTCTCATTATCCAATATGATAACATACCTTCCCTACTCGTACATGGCCTTATGATACGTGCAAGGGCATGTCTTAGTAGTGCGAACCACATTGGGCACCGGTTCAATCTTGTCCGACCATTCTGCATTTGATGTCACCCTTGCCATCTAACCTTAGGGTACCTGCATCAACCCTTGCCGGTTTGGACCCTACATAACCAACCCAAACCAACCGGGTTTAGGGAGTAGTGCTCTATAACCAGGGTCTATGAATCCTAAACCATATGCAATCTACATGCATCCATAACAAACCATAACATTCAATCATCTGACTATGGGAATAATTATAATACTGATCTTTGAACCCATGGCATCGAAATCCTCCATCGGCCACACCGTGCCTCAGACTTTCAATGTTATAATTATTATCACTCAACTATAACACTAACGTATCCACAAAACCTCAGTCACATCGATCTCGATAAAACCATGCCATGTGTGTAATATATAATTTTATATAAAATTCATCCAAAACTGGGCTGGCACAGCATTACATATGGGCACACAAACATAAAATACATCAAAACACTCCGTAAATGAATCAAATACCCACTCACCTCAATACCCAAATCAAAAGTACAATAGATTCCCCGAGATCAACGTTGTATCCTTGCCTGATATTTTTGGTTCCTAAATTAATAGTGTATCATGGTGTCACACATTTATAACACCTAATATGACAAAATACAGTTTCATTGCTAAACCCGAAATAACTCCCAACAATCCACATACTAACCCCAACTAAGGCCTTAGAAAATCCCCCAAGCTACCCCTACCCGTAGGGTCAAATTTCGGTAAAACCTTAAGGGGCATTACCCACAAGGGGCAGGGTATTAATTAGAGCAAATAGGGGCTGATCAAACTTGAAATGCTCCACTGGTGGGTTGCATCGGCTGGCCACAGGCACCCACCGGTGGGACATTTCTGCAGAATTTTTATTCTACCAGATGTGCTTTTGTTGATCACTTTTTGCTTAGGTTGTACCTAGGGCCGAATGCCATTATTTCCAACAACATAGTGGGTGTTTTCTTATGCCTCTAGGGTCAATAAATACCTCACCAATCATTCCAATTCCTTGTGCTAACCTCAGCCCAACCAATTCCATAGAATTCAAAAATTTTAGTAACAGGGAATTGCTGGACTGAGAGTTGAGCTCCTCCCTTCACCATTCCCTCTTTACTAGGGCTAGATATGACATGATTAAATAAATATTGTTCACATACAGCTCTAATTAAGCTCACACAGAAACTTAATTTGGGGATTCATAATTTAAGAAAGAGAATTGCACTAATTCAACCTCAAATTGACAACCTACATATCCAATTCATCCAGATGGGCTTATGCCTTCTAATCCATCACTCATATGAAGCTGAAAATTTATAAGAAACATGGTAGTACCATTCATTAGTTCTATTTGAACTTAGCAAGGACAGTTCATAATTTACAGGGAAGGAATTGGGCAATTTCTTTCCAATTCAGTCAAGAAAATACAGCAGTAGTACATGCATACTTAAATCATGGAATTACCTGCTTGTATACTCCATTCCCAGCTCCAATTATACAGAAATATCCTTGTATGGCAAAAGCCCTAAGATCTAGGGCTCCCATTCATCGGTTGACATCAAATTGAAGCCCTAAACTCTTACTAAAATTAGGGATTCTTCTATTGGGTACTGATTCTGCATATAGGGACTCAATTCCAGCCCTTAATACCAGAAATTTATAACCCTAGCATGCTTCTACCCCTGCACAGCATGGTATATAAAATTGGAGGCTTATAAGTACTCACCTAGGTGTAGGTAGCCAGTACTTAGGTGTAGGTAGCCCCAATCCAGCCCTCTTTTCTTCTTCTTCTTCTTCTTCTTCTCCTTCTCCTTCTCCTTCTCCTTCTCCTTCTTCTTCTTCTCCTCCTCCTTCTTCTTCTTCTCCTTCTTCTTCTTCTCCTTCTTCTTCTTCTTCTTCTTCTTCTTCTTCTTCTTCTTCTTCTTCCTTTTCTTCTTTCTTTCTTCTCCTCTGTTGTTCCACTGAATTATGCAGCAAAGAATGAGGTGAATAACAGTTAGATTCTTGTTTTATAACTCAGCCCAAAGGGTCCTTATGTCCCATTTGGCTGAACCACCCAAAACATAAAATTAATTCTTCAAACTGATTTTAAAAAACATTAAGCTAATTAAAATTAATTTCCCATTGATGGAGTCTACTAACTGCTGACCTATTAGGTGCAAATTAATCAGCATTAGGACCCCTACATACTGAGTAAGTGTGAGACTCAGGGGTGTAGGGATGTGGGCCCTATAAGGAAAATGTAAAATTTTCTGTAGATAGTGCCATCGGCTGGCTGGCCAGCCGGGAGGTAGCTGACCAGCCAATGGCCTAAATTTTTCCCACCAAGCTGTCCTTTTGGTTTAGGTCCTTAAATCTAATGTGTTCATGACCTTGGAAACCCAAATTGTACCCATACCCTTTCCTCACTTGGCTCGATGTACACATGCCAAACTTAGGTGAACTGTAGTCACTGTGTACACTTTACTAGCTAAGTAAACAACCCAGCTGCCCTCAGTGCCTCCTATGACCAAGCACCCGAGGCATACAATTGAATTTAGATCCGAGGTATCACAACCATTTAACCCACTAGGTGTGAGACCCATTCCATACCTTTTTGGCTATTTTCCTTCTATACTTGGCATATAGAAATAGACAAATTACAACACCTTCAATGCATTATATGCTAACCCCAAAATGGAATATCTAGCTTCCTTCAATGTTAGTCAAGTCTTGACACTTAGGCTTTCAGCTGCTTCTGATACAGGTGTTACAATTTCCCCCCTCATTACAAAAATTTCGTCCTCAAAATTTGTAACACTATTCATCATCGAGGGTCAATCCCGTCCACTTTAATGCCACTCTTACCCACTATGTAGCAACATCGAACTTCCACTTAGTGTTGCTAACATGGCCACATGTCTTGGTAGTACTGGCTGATTTTAGTAACACACATTAACACCCATTGGCCATACTAGTCCCTTATCTATTCATGTATTTAGTTTCTTGAGATATGAGAAATCAACATCCCACTCTACTCCCTACTTTCCAATATCTACCCTGTTATATCTTTGCACATACAAATATATCTCTGTCTTGCACATGTATCTTTACTAAGGCACTCAGATCTAATCTTTGTAAAGATTTATAGAGTCCTAGAATTTCACTTTAGTTATATATTAGCTGATCCACAATTTCACTCTCTTCACTCTATGAGAACCATACATGTGGATTCCATTTCCATATCATTTATCTAAAGTATACTATTAATTTTTTTTTTCTTTCTAAACTTCCATCATTTACTTGGGTTCACAATTTGGTCGGGCTTCTTACTTTATTTCACCATACATAATACACATACTTAGATTATTACTTATTATTTTTTTTTTTTTTTTTTCAGTCCCCTCTTTATGCAATCCAACTTCCATACCTCCATTCACACTCTTTGACCTCTCACTACATTCAAGCATGCCAAGTATTCTCAATATTCCACCAATGTCCTATTATCCACAGTTTTTCTCTAATTTAAAATTTAAATCTTCACAAATTCGGATCTATTGTTTTAACTTTCATATACTTTCTTCACATACTTAGACATATATTAATTGATCATATAATCTAGATTCTCAATGGCCCATAATGTTTCCTCACATACTTACCCATACAACTTCATCTTGGGTCTACTCACTTAGATCTGTTATTTGTAGACAACCAATTTTGTCACCCTCCCCAGACTATGATGACTTACAGATCATGGATGTGGCTGAGGTGGTCCAGCCCCAAAACACTCCCTTTACATCTAGAAACCCTAGAAACCTGAGAAACCTTAAAACCAGAGAAAAGAGGGTTCCAATTATAACATCACATATATGAAGGAGTTTAGTCCAAAGTGACCATACAGATGGATAGTGCTCGGAATCATGATTCCAAAGATATATGGTATGAAAAAATCAGACCATTGGATCTCCCACAATCATTCCTGGAAAATAGAACCCACTACCACCATCCGATTGGGATCCATTCTTGCTACCTCGCCATTACCCCTCGTGACCCCGCTAGCAGCCCCTATAGCCCCGCCAAGTCCCCGTGCCCCGCCAGAGCCCCCGTGGCTCTGCAAACTCCCCTGCGACCCTATGACCCTCATGGTGTAAAAATTGATTTTCACCCCCTTAGGATCCGAAAATCTATAAATAGGCCCCTTTCACCCTCCGAAAACACACTTGGTTGGTATACCTAGCCCCCTCCCTTGGGTGAGTGAATCCCATCTTCCTCTTGCCCTTGTTGGCCCCTTCTTACCCTTGTTGGCACCCCCTCTAGCCCCTTCCCTTGGCTTGCCTAGCCCTTCCTTAGCCCTCCTTAGCCGAAGTTATACTGAAGTGCCACTCAAGCCTAAGCCTTTTTAGTAGCCTTCCTTAGCCAAAGCTCTGCCAAAGTGCCACCCAAGTCTTAGCCTTTTAGTAGTCTTTCCTAGCTGAAGTTCTGCCAGAGTGCTGCCCAAATCTTAGCCTTTTAGTATCCTTCCCTAGCCGAAGCTCTGTTGAAGCGTCGCCCAAGCCTTAGCCCATTCTTTAGCCTTCCCTATCTGAAGCTCTATCGAAGTTTCGTTAAGGTCTTAGTTCTTTATCACATTTTCCTAGCCGAAGCTCTACCAAAGTTCCGCCGGAGTATTAGCTCAGGAATCACACTTCCCTAGCCAAACCTTTGTCCAAATACCTGAAAGATCACCACAATCAGCATCTCTAAAGAAATAAAGTTGGAGGCCAAAGCCACCCTCCCCTGAGCCGGGAAAACTTACAAGAAGGTCCACATCCACATCAGTAAGGGGCCCACCCCTTTTGACCCGAAACAAGGGTTAAGCTCAGGTATAATCACTCAACCAAATTAGCACAATGTGAAACTTTTACTGACCTTGTGTTAGTGTTCATATGTAATTACTTTTTTTTTGTTAGTGTATATATATATCATAATTTAGTCATGCATGTGGTATAGGAATAATTTTAGAAAATGTTCATTCTTAAGCATCTAGTAGGAATACCGGTTGAACCGGGTAGATTGGGTGCCTAAAATCTTTCCAATTCTACAACCTAACACATACCCTATTCTCTAGACCAGACCAACTTCTAGGCCCTTTTCTTAGGAATTGGGCTCACCCTCGGGTCCTAGGCCCATAATCCTAAGTGGCGACTCCAAACCCATATTACATGATCCCAATCCCCCCCATATTGGACCATCATCAAACCCCCACCCTAGGAGGGTATACCTCCAAACCACTCCTCAAGAGAGAGAAAGCAGAGCCCTGTAAAATAGGCCCTCGTGTATCTCCGAGTGGGGATGAGGTGGTGCGGGGCCTATAGAGGCACACACCTGAAGAGAAAGATAGAGAGAGGAGAGAGGGACCAAATCCAAAGATTCCCAGCCTCTACCCTCACATTATCATTCTCACTATTCCATATTCCCAATACTTACCTTGTTGTTCTGATTGGACATTACTACTGATCAACCTCAGATCTATTGGGTGGCACAATAGTTTAGGTATCAGCTTCTCGATACTATTCTTACTTCTTTATAAGGAGAACACTCACACTACCTCATCTACCTTTTTGGTACTTATGGCTGAGGTTGCCATTGAATGTCACTCCTAATCAACGGTAACTATAGATGAACTCGTCTTGCTTGCCCATTTTCAAGGCCCAAGAACTATTAGCGAAACAAAGGGTCATGTCTAGAATCATTATATGATATTATTTATGCAGCGTCAAGTGGAATTAATGTATCCTGATATTGACACCACTCTATCCTTATTTCTAAAGTTTTACACACATGGTGCAACCTTCATGTTTAGGGTCATTGCGAGGTCCAAGTATGCTTTGCAACACTTTCCTAGCATCTTCTTCACCTGAGGTGTTGATATCACTACCTTTTTAGCCTTTTTTCACCTTACCTTCTTGAGAAGCAAGTCTGCACATTGCACACAAGCTCTGTAAGCTAGTAGCCACTCCATGTCCAACACAATCATCAAAATCCTTCATGTCTAACTCACTTAATTGAGTTATCAAGCCCCATCCAAGTATGTAGATGGAATATAGTAACTTATATCTCCACTAGTAAGATACCAACTATCAACTTGTATGCCAAAATCTTTAAATTTATGTAGTGAAGATACAAGCAAATATGATGCACCCAAATTCAACAAGCAAATATAATGTGCCTCTGGCTCCTCCGTCGTGCTGCCTCCAGTCACTTTACTTCCCTCAAAGATGGGTCCTAGTCTAACCATCCCTACTCCAAAGGGACATTAGACCCTCCTTCATTCTCGTGGGGATTGGGCATGAGGCCCCTGGACTATGGAAGAGGGACATCAGGCTCCTCCGTCGCGGTGCCTACCCTTAACAAATTTTCTTGTATGCCGATTAGCGGTAAAGTTTTCCTATTTGAGGAGGCACTCAGGGGTGGCATCTATTTTCCCATTCATCCCCTTGTAACTGAGGTATTCCAGTACTTCAACATCTGTCCTTCCCAGCTCCTGCCGAACAGTTGGTGAAGTTTGATAAGGTTCTCTGCTCTCGTAATAGGATAGACCGAGTGACGTCCTTCAATCTTTTTCTGTCTTGCCTTCACCTAAACTCGTATGGCAGTTTTCATGGTTGGTATATGCTAAGTTAGCACAGTAAGACCAAGGTCATGAAGGGAAACCCTTCTTCTGTCAAGGGATGGAAGAACAAGTTCTTCTTTGCATTTAGAGTTAAAGGTCTTCTGATCAATAATGACTAGGCAAAACCAAACATCATCGCGGTGAATGTCCATCCGACCTTGATGGATGTTGATGAGCGTACCTACCAAGAGTTGATGCATTCAAGCCACGCCATTGATACTACCCAACTAGGAGTCGAGGACTTTCTTGCCCGGCATCGGTTATCCTCAAATGATTGTCTTTTGAGAGTAGTGTCTTTTTCCTCCTTTTCTCTCTTTTTTTTTATTCTCATCTTGTGATGCAGTGTCACTTAGTCCTCACATGATTCAGGTAGCCTTTGCTTCACATGAAGCCTATATCCAAAGTCAGGTGGAAGTTTAGAAAGAGAGACTGAAGTTGCCACTCGCCCTTTGGAGAGAAGGCAGAAGAGGAGGAGGTTGGTGGGGGCTATCGAGTAGTCTATTAATCTGGATATGTGGGTGGCAAGGATGGGAACACATCCATCCCTGAAGATGTCGAGATGGCAGTAGTGGCTAATGTGGTTGTCCTTCAAGACACGAGTATCACGAGCAAGGAAGCCATGATTCACACAACTACTGATGTTGTTCGTCGATTGATTTGTTGGATTCGTCAGGATGGGTCACCTAGCCTATAGTCGATTGAGCAGTAGGAGAGGATGACCATGCTAGGCACTCCATCGCGTAGTACACAAATTTCACAAAAAGAAGGACTTTGTTGCCCGACAAATCTTTTCACCATGCCAGAGCCCCAAGCGGCCTAGGGGGTATAGTCACATCCCACTGAGTTATACGCTTACAATGGAGAAGATAGTCCTAGTGGAGGCTGCTAAGGCTAAGGGTGACTATGTGGCCATCGACGATGATGGTTGGCTGAGGACTATCTCGCTTGATGATTGCTCTATCTTTAGAGGGAACTTTATGGAGGGCTTCTGGAACCGCACTTGCCATTCCACTCAGGTTTGCCTGCTCATGGAGGAGATGACTATGAAGGATCTTAGCCATAGAGAGAGAGAGAGAGAGCTACTCTTGCTCGAGTGAGTTTTTACTCAATGGTCTATGTCGTATTTATTATTATATTTATTTTTAAAATAATGGAGTCTCTCTTTTTTCGGTCAGGTGGCGTCGTACGTCACAGAGGCGTATAACTGAGCGACAGGCTAATTGGGCAAGTGGATGCATTGTAGGACACTATCACAACCAAGGTCGAGGAGATCATTTCCCTCACCAAGCAACTATAGAGGATGAAAATTAATGCTAGGACAACATAGGCTCCCTCCTTAACCCCCGGGAAAGCTTATCTGTCTTCAAGGCCAAAGTTGCTCCTGCTCTGAGGCGAATAAGTCAAACTGGGAAAGGGAGAAAAAAGGCTTGTAGGACTCACTCAAAATCTCTGAGGTAGACTTGGGTACTGTTCTGACCTAGCTTGAAGGGGAGAAGATCTTCTTGCAAAATGAATGGAAAATTAGGGAAGAGGCTGAATAGAAGGTGACCTAGCTAGAAAAGGAGCTTAGAGCCTCTCAGGAAATGATGTCTACTGTTCGAGCTGGCGTAGTGGAAGACTATAAGTCCATTTGGGACTTCATTCTTGTTGAGCAACCGACATTCAACTTTGAGTCCTTCAACCTTGTACGCTCCAATACCAAAAAAGAGACTAAAGAAGAATTGGCAGAGGAAGTGGCTCAGAAAGTGGCTCATGAGGAAGCCAGGAGATTTGATAATCAACCCGTAGGAGTGGGGCGAGACTTGAGAAGTACTTTGCATTTTGTTATTTTTTGTATAGTAGCCTTTCGGCCTTTCTGAAAAGTGTACATTTCAGCTTCTTGTTAAGTGGCCTTTTCGGTCATTGTTAAATGAGCAGAAACTCTTGGCCTGCTCATATAACTACTTTGCTTTATGTGTGTGTCAATTGATATAGATCGTTATTTTTTCTATGTGTCGATCAGCAAGGATCAGGCTTTTCTTACCAAATAATGGTAGCCTCTAGTTGGTCGTTTTTTTCCAAATAGTACAGTTCGGTACTGTGAACTCAAGGGTGGTCTTTAAAATTTTCCAATAGGCTTTATTTGCCAACCCAGGGGTTGATCTTTTTACCGATTAGTGTAGATCAAGCTTTATTTGCCAAACCGTGGGTTGGTCTTTTGATTACAGACAACAAGATGAGATATAAACTTGTTATTGAGAAAATTTTGAACTGTCAAACAAAACTAAATTGCTATTGAAAAAGTGAATTGAAAAAAAAAAAAACAAAGCTAAAAATCAAAATAATTGCCAAAACATATAACCATTTAGCCGGTTTGTCTGAAGGTTAACTAATAGTAGTTTTTGAGGTTCTCTGAGTTTTAAGCCCTTGCGATGGGTTCACTTCCAGAGTTTGCAAGTGGTACAGTCTTGGGAGTACGACTTTGGAGACTATGTATGGGCCTTCCCAGTTTGTGCCTAACTTCCATTTGTTGTATGGATCAGAAACTTCTTTCATTTAAAGGGCCAGATCCTCGAGCTGGAAGCCCACTTCTTAACTTTCGAGTTGTAAAGTTGTTCAATTCTTCTCTTGTACACTTTGTTTCTCATTTGGTTGCTTTTCAAACTTCATCTAAGTACTCTAGGTTGGCTCTCAACCCTTCTTTATTAGTGTTTTTATCAAAATTGAGGGACCTATGTGGTCCTACAAACACTTTAATTGGGGCGAAAGCTTTCATATAATATGCCAGTATGAATGACGTTTCTCATTGGGTTTTGAATTGTGGTTCGATAAGCCCATAGTACACTGAGCAACTTGTAGGCACCCAATTTTGTCACCCTCCCCTGGCTATGATGACACAAGGATCTTGGACGTGACCTTTCGCCTCCAATCAACAGAGATGACAACTGACTATGGTAACTATTCCCAGGGGCATTCTATACTCACCCAAAAATCCCAGAAAACCTGTGCGAGAGAAAAAAAGGGTCAAATTATGACATTTCATATATAAAAGAATCTGGTCAAAGCAACTGCATAAATGCTTAGTACTAAAAATCACGATTCTAATGATATATGGTTCATCAAAATCGAATCATCGGATCTTTCGCAATCACTCCCAGAAGTTGCACCTTGAGTGCCCAAAACCCCACCCATGCGACACCCCTGCCTGGCCTTGAGTGCCCAAACCCCGCTTATACGAGCCCCATGTTTACTCGGCCAAGTCCCGCATACTCCCAACCAAGCCCTGCATGCACTCGGCCAAGCTCTGTGTGCACCCAACCAAGCCCTGCGTGAACACAACCAAGCCTCGCCTGCACTTGACCAAGCCCCGTGTGTACCCGACCAAGCCCCGTGCATACCCAACCAAGCTCCATGTATACCTGATCGAGTCTCAACACCTATGTCGGAGTCCCAGCACCCATGTCGGAGCCCTAGCACCCATGTTGGAGTTCTAGCACCCCTATTGGAGCCCCAGCACCCTTGCTAGATCCCCAACACCCATGCTAGAGCTCTAGTACCCCTGCTGAAGCTCTAGAACCCCAGTTGAACCTCCTACACCCCTGTCGAAACCTCCGATACTCCCACCAATGATCGGAACCCCTCTTCCACTAACCGGTATGGAGAAGGAATTCCCTCTACACCTATCTGTGTACCATACACTACCCCACTAGTGTACCCTACACCGTAGCCTCTCATTGGTCCAAAAAGGAATCTTTTTACCTTATTAGTCCAAAAAAATTAATTTTTACCCCATTGGCTATAGGAAATTACCCTCCACCCTATTGGTCCAAAATTTCTTACTTTCACCCCATTGGTTTAAAAAAAATTACTTTTTACTACCATTGTTACGGAATTTTCTCTCTCCTCTCTATTGGTCCAAAATTCTATAAATGCCCCCTTCCTTTGATTTTAGACACTAACACACACCACAATAACCCATGGTAGTAGAGCTCTTCCCTCTCTCCTCCCCTCCCCCTTTGAGGTTTTCCATGTCTTCGGAGAGATCTTCATAAGATCGAAACTATTTTTCGGATCTTCGAAGTGTTCTTCGGGCCTTTGAAACTCTTCAATACTTTTCCTTTTGAGTGAGATTTTTGTGTAGGAAAAGTTTTCCTTAGTCTCTGATCTCCTTTTAAGGTTCTTCCAGTCTACAGAGAGAACTTCATAAGATTCCTTCGAATCTTCGAAGTGTTCTTTAGGCCTTCGAAGTTCTTCAACCATTTAGGTTTCAGCACATTCCTAGCGAAAGTTCTGTCTGAGTGCGACCTCAGCCTAGCCCTCCCATAGCCTATCCTTAGCGAAAGCTCTGCCCAGAGTGCCATCTCAGCTTAGCCCTCCCATAGCCTATCCTTAGCGGATGCTCTGTCGGAGTGCATCTTAGCCTAGCCCTCCCATAGCCTATCCGTAGTGAAAGCTCTACCGGAGTGCCATCTCAGCCTAGCCATCCCATAGCCTATCCCAAGTGGAAGCTCTATCGGAGTGCCACCTCAGCCTAGTGCTCCCATAGCTTATCCCCAGCAGAAGGTCTGACAGAGTGCCACCTCAGCCAAAAATCAAAAGTAACCGTTCCTAGCCAGAACTCTATCCAAATATCATCACAGTCAGCATCTATCAAGAAAGGAAGTTGGAGATTAAGACCATCTTCCCCTGAGCCAAGAGAATCCATGAGAAAGTTCGTACTAGCATCAACTAGAGGGTCCACCCCTCTTGACCCGAAATAGGGGTCAAGCTCAGGTATAATTTTTCAACAGAATTAGCATAACGTAGACCTTATACGGACCTTGTTTAGTGTATATAGTTATTTAAATTCAGTCAATGTCTATATGTGTGATAACTTAGCCATACATGCGGAATAAGAATAATTATGGAAAATTTTCGTTCTTAAGCATCTAGTAGGAAAACCGATTGAACTGGGTAGATTGAGTGCCTAACACCTTCCCAATTCTACAACGTGACACTTACCCTAAATCTCTGGACCAGACCAACTTTCAGACCCTTTTCTTAAGAATTGGGCCCACCCCCGAGTCCTAGACCCATAATCCTAGGTGGTGACTCCAAACCCTTTTGCATGATCCTGATCCCCATATTAGACCATCATCAAACCCCCATCTCACATGACGAACTTCACACTCTTACAAAATAGGCCTTCACGTATCTCCAAACATTGATATGGCGGTGCGGGACCTGCAAGGTAAGCACACACGACACACCCCTCCCTTATGCAAGAGAAAGAGAGGAGAGAGGACAGAATTAATACAAGTCCTTTCCCCCACCAAAGGGGAAGAGAGATCTCATTTCTGGCCACTACCCTCATAGTGGCGACTCCACTAGGAAAAATTTTGAGCTTCCAGCACTAGATGCTACCATTAAATACAAGAACATTTTCCATCACATCTGTTTGAAAACATGTTTGGCTAACCCCATGTTTTTATTTGTACTCGCTAACCGCATCATGCATCGTGCTCGAAGTGAAATCATTTGGTGAGGGACTCCCTGTCATGCCTGCACCCTAGGGGAGGTCAATGCATGTCATAGAGAGTACTCTGAGAGGAAATGGTAGTCGCTTCCTGTACAAGGGTGTGGGGTATTGTTAAATGGCGAGGATGTTCATAATTATGCCAGTGCACTCAGGGAGGTCCATGCACTTTATGACAATCTAAGATCGAATAATGATATTCTCGTAGTATACTTTTGCACACAATCACTCACGGTTCCACCACCCCATGGCCAGTTGCTTAACCTCGTGTGTAGTCATGAGTAATGAGCAAATAAGTCACCCCCTTGATCTCATACCCACGGGTATATCAAAAGGATCACATACCTTGCATATATAGATCCTGTCAAGGAAGCCTTGTCGGTCCTATTGCCTCCACTACATGCTCGCATTATCTAGGAAATAGATGAAGAATGTTAGGAATGCCACAAGTTGATCTATAGAATTTGTTTGCATTCTTTAAAAGGAATTTTCCTATTATATATTCTAGTCATGAAGAAGTGCTCTCCTAAGTGGGTTTCGGATAAAAGGTGTTCTTCCTCCTTATAAATGAGATATGGATGATTTGGCATACGCGATTCGGGCTGATTTCTGTCAAAGTCCCACGAAATGAAAAATTTTCTAAAAGACCTGAGGAAACTAGGAGGAAGGTTACCTAGTGGGATAAGATTAAGGAAAGCATGACTTTATTGGCAGAGAATGTATAAATAGGAGTATTATGGTCAAGCCATTTGTTGAACCTCCCACTTATGGCATGGAGTGGACTAGAGGCATCAACCTCTATCCACTCCCTACTATTAAGTATACTAACTTTGGATGGATCATTGGTTTTTAATCTAGTGAATGTGTGAACAAGGGGTGGAATACAAGAATCCTAAAATAAGCTACTTTTGGTTCAAGCATAATTTCACACCTTAAGTATTCTTCGCAGTCTATTTGGACACGTCAGGGTAACCGGTTGACTCGATTAAGTCCAGTGCCACCTCCATCATCTCTCCGATATTGTCCAACATCGAGTGATTACAACCTAGTTCAAATGGATCCCCACGACCTTGAATCACCCGAGCAAGCATAGGTCCACCCCATAGAGACCTTGCAGATAGAAATGGACGAGGTCAAGAGAGGAATAGCTCAGATATTACATGCACTCCAAAACCCTCCCAAGGCTGAACCAGCAAAAGCTACAAGAGAGTTGGATCAGAATAGACCTACGGGTCATTGTGAGAATTCTTCCTAAGTTGACTCAGGAGAACTAGAGCAAGTTAGGCCAACCGGTCAGAGAGGAGCTTCACCAACCCATTCAAATGGTCAACAAGGGACCTATTCCAGGGTTCCTCCTCCCAGGGTAGTGATTGAAGATGAGGAAAAGGAGTTTGCTGCACATGTCTAAATGGAGCCTCTAGAGACAGAGAAAGAAAGGAAACTCAGAGAGTAATTAGAGAAGTTGGAGAATATGATTTGAGTGGGAAAAGGCTCAGAAAGTCAAATAGTAGATTCTGATGGAATGAGTTTCTTTTCTGGGACAAGGATTTCCAAGAAATTCAAGTGGCAGACTGACAAGTTTGACAGGTCAAGGGACCCTAATGCTCATCTCAAGTCTTCCTTAGAATCACCAAATCATGGAAACTTTCAGATAATTAGATGGGGCAAGCCTTCATGTTAACCCTTTCAGGACCAGCACTAAGGTGGCTCACCCAGTTGGAGCCTTCCTAAACTCAAAATTGGACAACAGTGATGAAAGCCTTCACCAAGCAGCATTCGTACAATACCGAAGTACATGTGAAGCGATGAGAGCTTGAGACGTTGAGGCAACATCCTAGAGAAGGATTTTTTGCCTTCTTGATGAGGTTTAGGGATAAGACCGCCAAGATGGCAGATTGGCCTTCAGAAGCAGAGCAAGTAAAAATGTTGATTGAAAACATATCATAGCCTATTATGATGTCCTTTACTGTCAACATTTGCAAACTTTTGATGCCTTGATAGCCACCAGTACACGAAGAAAACAAAATCCTAAGGGAAGCTCAGTATCAAGGATCCTCCCAAGATGCAGGCAAGAACACTAGATTTGGATAAGGAAAGTGTCCTGAAACCAATGTGGTAGGTGCGGCCCAATAGTCAATCTCTCCTATCACTTTGTCATAACCATTTTTGATATAGCAGATGCACACTCCCAGAAGGCTCCTTATCCAAGAAGGCAGTTTACTGATTTGGGAATGCCCATGACAGTTGTGTATGAAAAGCTAAAGAAATAAGGATTACTAGGGACAGTGGCTCCAAGAGTAATCAGCGGCCCTCTCCCAGCTTAGTGTAGAGATCACGAATATTGTGCTTACCATACTCAGAAGGGGCACAACACTGAAAGATTCATGGGTCTACAACATGAGATCTAGGACTTGGTAGACAATGGGACTACTGAATTTAAGGTCAAGCAAACTTCCAACATCAACACCAATCCACTCCCTGGCCATGTGAACAATCTAGATGAGGAAACAATAGAAAGTGATCCCACTCAGTTGATCACACCTAGAGCTCAGAAGAATCACATGAATGCCAGCGCTTACAAGAGAGCCATGAGTCGAAGGGTTAAGGCCACAAATATTCCCAAAAGATAAGAATCCTCGGAAGAGGAGCCAGAAGATTAGGTATCTGCTATCCCTCCTTCATCATCAACAAAGGGATCCACCATACCTTACCTCCAACCTTCACCATATTACCAACCTCCATCTTACTATCAACCTCCACCATATTACCAATCTCCACCATATCATCAACCTTCACTACATTGTCAAGGAGAAGGAATTTCCTCATCTTATCACCCCAATCTTTATATCCTACCTCTCACATCACATCACCTTCATACCATCCTACTTCGTATCCCTCATCACCTTCTTATCAAACCCATTCCCAAGGATTGGTGGATAATCCAAAGGAAGGATGGATTGGCGGATACAGTTGGAAAGATATGCTTGCACTACCAGACTCCCTAAAGATGACCTCATCAGTAGAATCAGTGAATGCTTTAGGAGAAGGCCAGGAAGGTGATCCCACTTCTCTAATTCAGCCCACTATATCTTTAGAGGATAATCCAGAGATGAATGAAGAGAATACAGATGATCTTCTCAAAGCTGTAGCAGCATTGGCCATAGGGGAGCAGGTTAAAGAGTACACCTCCCTAATCCACATTGGTAGTGACACAGAAGATGATAAGTATGGTCTGATCCAACTTTGAGCCAGTGAAGTCAAGTCTAATCCTATGAAAATCTTTCAATCCATACACTCTGAATACTATGAGAGTTTGGATGCAGGAGAATTTAGTGGTTAAGAGGAATCTAATGAAGAGCCAAGGGAGGGGAAAATCAGTGAAAAAGAATATGATGACGATGATAATGACAATGAGGATGAGAACGAAGATGAGAATAATGGAGATGACTCTAACTCTCAAGATGATGATGAGTACCAGGACTGGGATGACTACCAGGGGCCTTGGCTTAATGATGAAGATGATAAATCAGGATACTATTTACCTGGGAATCTAGGAGGATATTCAGTGTATGCAATTGGTGAAGATGACCCGATGATTGACCCTACCGATGCAATTCAGTTAGTGGTCATGATTCACATGGAAGGAGATGAGCAGACACCTATCCAAAAGAACCATTGCACCATTGAAGAAATAGTGACAACTTTCTCAGAAGAAGAAGGAGGCCCTTTGCCACATCTCCTCATCCATCGATCCATTGAACCGCTCCTGAATTGGACTAGCATTGAGGAGAATTTCAAGTTTACTCATGTTGTTGAGTCAATCAAATTGGATACCACTCATGAAAGCATCAAACCAGCCATCAAGTCTATAGTTGAGTCAGTTGTTGAGTCTTCTGTTTATGATTTCATGTCGGCCTCCCCTCTTGAGGAGAGCCCAGAGTCTGAGTATGTCAAGTCTGTTACTTCTTCTTTCATGAATGAAATTTCTTATTCCAAGTATGACTTGCCTCCTTTTTCTGATGATTATTTTAATAAATATCAAGAGCTAACAAAACAATACAAACCAAAGAAAGCCCAACCCTTTCGTGAGGATACCTAGGTTATTAATCTAGGAACCGACCAATGCCTTCGAGAGGTAAAAATTGGTACCACCCTAGATGACGAAGAAGCAGAACATTGATTAGTCTTCTAAAGGAGTTCACCGAAGTCTTTGCTTAGTCTAATGAGGATATACCTGGTATTGACCCTAATATCATGCAACATCGATTGCCAACCTACCCTGGGGTAAAACTGGTGAAGCAAAAGCTCCATAGAATGTGTCCAGAATGGAGTGAGAAGATTAGAGAAGAAGTTGTGAAGCAGTGGAATGCAGAATTTCTATAAGTGGTGAAGTACCCCCAATGGTTGGCCAATATAGTACCAGTGCCAAGAAGGATGGCAAGGCACGCAGAGGATCATGAGAAGACAGCCTTCACCACTCCATGGGGAACCTATGTTATAAGGTTATGTCTTTGGACTGAAGAACGCTGGGGTAACTTATCAAAGAGCAGCTATGGCCATATTGCATGACATGATGAACAAAGATGTGGAAGTCTATGTGGATGGGATGATAATAAAGTCAAAATATCGACAGGGGTATATTCCCGCACTAAGGAAATTCTTTGAAAGGATCAAGAAGTATTAGCTAAAATTGGACCCTCAAAAGTGTGTACCTGGGGCAACAACAGGAAAATTTTTAGGGTTCTTAGTGAGTGAAAGAGGTATTGAAGTCCACCATATCAAGATTAAGGAAATTCAGGAGATGCCGACACCTCAGGCTGATACGATGATTTTTGGGTCACATTCAGTATATCAGCAGGTTCATAGCATATCTGACTACAATCTGTGAACCAATTTTCAAGTTACTGAAGAAGGATCAGCCCACGGAATAGAATGACCAATGCTAACATGCTTTTGACAAGATCAAATGATACCTCATGAACCCACCAGTATTGACACCACCGGTGGAAGGAGAACCACTTCTGTTGTACTTATCAGTGAGGGAATATTCCATGGACTCTTTGCTAGCACAAAAGAAGACAGATAAGGGAGCAGAGCATGCTATATACTAATTTGGGTAACAAAAAGGTTACGGCACTACATGGTAGTGTATCCAGTGCATTTGATCTCAAGAATGGATCCAATCAAATATCTCTTCGAGAAACCAACTCTAACAGGAAGGATGGCCCGGTGGCTACTTTTACTATCAGAGTTTGACATCACCTATTTTACTCAGAAATTTATCAAGGAGCAAGCTATAGCTAATCATTTGGCTGTCCACCCCACAGAAGATGGAAGAGCCTTAGATGATGCCTTTCCCAATGAAGAAATCACATTAATAGAGGAAAAAGATATAGCTAATGAATGGAAGTTGTTCTTTAATGGAGCAATTAATCAAAAGGGGTGTGGTGCGGGAATATTGGTTGTCATTTCTGATGGCCTTTACTTGCCTTTGTCATTCGACCTCGACTTCCCCTGTACCAATAATATTTTTGAATGTGAAGTTTGTGTATTAGGACTAGAAATGGCCCTGGCTACTGGAGTAAAAAGGATTAAAGTGTATGGAGATTCATCCATTGTCATTTGTCAGGCACAAGGAAAGTGGAAGACCAAAGATGAAAAGCTGAAGTCGTACCAAGAACATCTGGAAGAGGTGATTGAACACTTTGAGAAAATCTCGTTCGAATACTTCTAGAGAGATAATAATAGGTTTACTAATGCCCTCGCAACCTTGGCATTCATAGTAGAATGCAACCCTATAGTTAGGGTCCAACCATTCTTGGTAGAATAAAGAAGCAGGCCTATTTATCAGAATTCGGTGAACTCTCTCACTATGGATGGTCGGTCTTGGTTTGCTCACATAGTGGATTTTATCAGGGAAAGAAAGTATCTGGTTGAAGCTACAAATAGGGTGGAGGATATGAAGTTAGAAATTTCAAAGGAGATATACCACCCAATTCATTCTTTAAGAGGACTTGTTATACAAGAGGTCCTATGATAGAGTACAGTTGTTGTGTGTGGATGAAGAACAAGCTACAACCATCATGGAAGAAATTCATCAAGGCCTCTGTGGATCCCATATGAATGCCAAGATGCTACCTAAGGAGATCCTCAGGCTAGGATACTATTAAAACACAATGGAAGCAGATTACGTGGATTTTGTCAAGAAATGCCACAAATGTCAGATATTTTCCAATATCATACATATCCCGCCAACAAAGTTGCATTTGCTCAGTTCTATTTGGCCTTTCTCCACTTGGGGCATTGACATCATTAGGAAGGTCAACCCTAAAACATCCAATGATCATGAATTCATCTTGGTAGCCATTGAATATTTCACCAAGTGGGTAGAAGCTCAATCTTATGCAGTACTCACATCTGCTAAGGTAGCAAAATTCATCCAAGAAAACATCATTTGCCGATATGGAGTACCTCAAGAGTTGATATCAGATCAGGGTTCCCATTTCTAGGGCAAGACCAATAAGATTTGCATAAATTTTGGTATCAGAAGGCATCGCTCTACCACTTACAGGCCACAGACTAATGGGGTAGTAGAAGCAACTAATAAGAATATTAAGGTCATCCTACAAAATATGGCTAAAACACACACGGATTTGGTGGATATGTTACCACTTGCTTTATGAGCGTATCGGACCTCTGTACGATCCTCGATAGGGGCAACCCCTTTTTCTTTGGTATATGGGTTTGAGGCAGTTCTACCTGTGGAAATCCTAGTACCATCCCTAAGGGTGCTTCTTGATAATCAGTTACCTAAAAGAGAATGGGTGAAAGCTAGACATGACAAGCTCAACTTCCTCGATGAAAGGCGTAAGAATGCCATGGATAATTTGAAGAAATATCAATTGAGAATGGCAAGGGCCTTCAACAAGAATGTGAAGCACCATCACATAGAAGAGGGTGAACTTGTTCTTCATGAACAAAGAGCCCCAATTCATGACCTAAGAGGGAAATTCAAGCCCAACTGGAGTGGTCCATTCACTGTCAAGGAGATTCTACCAGGCAAAGCTGTGAAACTCATATACCACAATGGCAAAGAAATACCTGGACTAGTCAATATGGATCAACTTAAGAAATACTATGTCTAAAAGGATGAATAGCCTGAACTACATCAGACCTGATTCCTCTCAAGGGAAACATAGGCAACTTGACATGTGCAAGTGTTTGGGTCTTAACTATCTCAAGGCAATAAATTGGTTCCTAAATTAATAATCAAGGTATCTTCAAAAGATCATCATAGTTTGCGTCCCCCAAGAATTGTCATTTGGCATGCAAGGTCATTAGGTATCTATCATTCACCTATAGTCTGTCAAATTCTAATCCAGGATTGTATCCCCCAAAAGTCACCCCATCCTTGATCAATAAAAAAAAAAGAGCTTGATGGAACAGTGGTAAAGGTTTGGTTGTGTCAGTAGCAAATGATTAATGCTTTGATAAATCATCACATCTTCTCTTTGCTTGTGATAACTATAGGATAAGTCATGGGCTCCTTGGATGGGACGTTGAGAAAATGGGCCTTGGACATAAGCATAGTGGCACTAGGACTACTAGAATCCATGAATATGTCAATGCTCAACTGGATTGGGTGCATTGAGCTGCATCACAATCTGCTCTGACAGATGCCTCAGCATTGGGATGCTGATCTTCATATATTTCAGTTTGGGTTGGTTGAGATCTATCCATCTCTCGAGGAATTTTGAGTTTATATTTTATCTCCACCTAAGAGCAAGTTGATTCAACTATCTTTGAAGAAAGATCACTCAGAAGAGATTCATGACTTTTTCGGATGGGAAAAGGAGGAAATGAAGCAATTCTTCAGATATGGAAAGATAAATATTCTGAAGGTGGCCATGATCTTTATTCAATACCTACCACTAGGGGAAATCTATTAACAAAGGTCATAGGATGCTTATCTACTATGCATGATAGCTCGCTATGTTCTTTGAACTCCCGGACATGGTGCACCAACTATCCTAATAGAAGTGATAAAGCAATTGAAGAAAGGAAGAGATATCATTCCCATAGTCCTTGCAGACATTCAAAGGACTTGATGACATGAGCCATAGCCATAGGTTTGGACTTGATCATTATCATGAAAGTCTCGCCATTTTCCAACTATGGCTACTTGATAAGCTGAAGCTAAACATGCCATTAAATGGAGGTCAACTAGGGGCTCTTGGTTACCAAGAAATGAGGCAAGCCCCAGAATTCGAACTCATTGATGATTGGAAAGAATACCTACAAGGAAGAGCTACAAAGGACATTACATGGAAGTGCCCAGAGAAGCAACAAGAAGATTTTCAGATGACGACCCCTGGCTACAACTACGTCAGGCTGATGAGATTGACTCACATGTCCTTTTATTTGCCTATGTACATCAGCCAACAATATGGGCTTGAGGCAATGGACCCAGAGAAGCTAGTGAACTTTCACCCACCCCAAGAGTTGTCTCCCCACCTTGTTACTTACCAATCTTGTCTATGGTAGGAAAGTTATTTCCCTTCCCATGTAAATTCACTTAGTAGTAGAATGAGGAAATATTTAGATTTTCATGTCATCCCGATTATTCTAATTATGACTTGAGTTGTGGAATTGATTATGCCTACACATTTTAAACCATAAAAAAAAAAAAAGAGATTTTCTTTGCGCCAAAGATAGGTTTCCATTCATAAGATGCCAAAATAAAATGATGAACCAACAAAGGGGAGGGAAAAAGAAAAACAAAATATACATATGTTTGTATTTACAGGAAATACATAAACAAATCCCTATGGATCAAAAGTCATCATCCAAGTCATGCTCAGCATCATCCTCATGGAAGGCCGCAGAGCTGGAGGGTCCCAATCCTAAAATCGTTAGTCTCTATGTAAGGTCCTCAACCTACCTCTGCAAATGGGCATTCTCCCGTCGGTAAGAGCTCACCTATCTCCTCAAGGCACCATTCTCCCTCTCCTAGGGGGACACATGGAATGATCAAGAAAATAAGCAATAAAAGAGGAAAGAAATTAAGAACAGGAGACTACCCTCTCAACTATGACCTTGGATAAACCCTGATGCATCCTCCTGAGTTCAGCATAGAGCTCCAGAGACACCTGAGAATAAGCATGTTAGTCAAAAGGAATCAAGAATCAATCAAAAAAAAAGTGTTTTGATACTCACAAAGCCATATGGGATAGGAAGCCCAAGAGAGGCGTCTCTGTCCACTCTATGCTCCAAGAGCTGAGGAATGCCTAGATGGATAGCACTGGGATAAGACCAACCGGAAAAACAAAACCACTGAAGGGACTGGTGCCCATCCAAAGAGGTCCCCTCATAACAATGGAAGACTTAATCTGAGATAAAGAGGCAGCACTTGCTCGTGACCGAGTAGGAGGGGGAACCACATGTCGTGCCCTCCACTGAAAGAACATCAATCAAAAAAGAGAAGAATTTCAAATATGGAAAAAATGTTCAAGAGAAGACACATACCAGAGGCCCTTTGGGACCAAAGGGAGTGCAAACCGTCTCCTCCTCAAGAAAGACCTCATAATTCCTGCTCTGATCCAGGAGAGAATCATCCCACACTCCCTCAGCCCATATCTCTATCTCACTCTCAGGGAGACACTCCGGGTTAAGCATAGTCAATGGGGGATAATAGGGAGGAGAACGCATTGCAGGATCAAACCACTAAGGAGTGACACGCTCCCCTAGATGCCAGGCATGGCCCCAAATACCCCTAAATAATGCCCAGCTCTCTGTCATATGTTTGGCTCAAGCAATCTCATTGGGGTTGAAGAATTCGAGATCTCAGAATGGCCTCCAGTTGACCTACAAAGTTAAGAAGAAGTAAGCATAGCACAAGGCAAAGGAAAAACTTGACACTAGATATGGCGTAACTCTGTAAGGCCGTCTAGAAGAGAACAGGGAGTGGTCTCAATGGGATAGTGTCAGTTCCTCAATACCCAACTATCTCCCCATCTGTTAAGAAGAAGAGAACGGGGAGTGGTCTCTAGTTGACCTACAAAGTTAAGAAGAAGTGAGTATAGCACAAGGCAAAGAAAAAACTTGATACTAGATATGGCTTACCTCTGTAAGGCCGTCCAAAAGAGAACGGGGAGTGGTCTCAATGGGATAGTGTTGGATCCTCAATACCCAACTATCTCCCCATCTGTTAGCCGTGGGGAAGGGCAAACTCAAAGGATCCTTTAGCACAGGGGCTAAGTTCTTTAGGTGTTCGTAACACCAAGGCTGAATTGAAATATCAAGATAAGGATGTGCAATCAAAAAGCCAAAAAAAAAAGAACATAAGGAAATGCAAAGTCACTTGAAGAATATAGCCGGCCCCCTTGAGGCCCCGATCCCCATATGCTAGTAGGTCCAGGGTCCGCAAAAGGTATGCGTAGGCGGCCCATGCCCCAATCCCAAGAATCGACCTCCTAAACATTTCAGAAGAGGGCAGCCATGCGGATGTCCACTCTGTCCCGAAGGTCAATAAAAAGGCACTATGCCATAGCAAACAAAAGAAAGGAGCGAGTTACCTATGCGAGGTTACCCGAGTTACCCTCAGATCTTTCCTCATCCAATGGGCACTGATCACACCCAAGCGGATGTGTGTCTCATCATCCGGAATCCCAATACCTGTCAACTCTATGAACTCCCGGCTAACAAAGTCTCAGGGATAGATAGAGGCCTCTCCCCGAAGGGTATGCTGGTCATGGCATAGAAACACAAAGGTGTGATAGTGATCTCGCCAGTAGGAAGATGAAAAGAATGGGTGCTCAGCCACTACCGCTCCACCAAAGCTCCCGCCACTGCCGAGCTAAATTTCCTGGTCTGCAGTGAGGCCAAGCGGCACAGGTAAGTGGAATCTACTTGCCCCTTTGCCCTATAGGGAAGCATCTTATACCATTCCCGAACAGCATTAGGATGGTCATACCTGGCCAATATAGGGGGCATTCCATCATCATGTTCCTAAAATAAATGCAAAAAAATGAACAAAAAATAAATAAATGTAAAAAATGAACAAAAAAATAAATAAATACAAAAATGAACAAAAAATAAATAAACAAAAAATAAAATAAATGCAAAAATGAACAAAATAAGCAAAAATTAATAATAATGAAAGGAAAAGGAAAAAAAACTTACCCATTTGCCCCATGCCGCATTACAGATGTGGTTTCGGGTCCTAGAAATGTCCGCCCAATGTACCAATCTACGGGATTGTCATCCCCTGGGAGGATGTACTACATTTCTCTGCACTGGCCAACCGAATCTCTCCTGGAGTCCTTCTCCTTCTCCTTTTGTCCATATTTATCCAAAATTACAAAGAACCCTAAGAAGTTTTATAATTTACAAAAAACCCCCCAAAAATTTTCATAATTTGTAAGAAGGCCCAGAAAGACTTTAAATTCTCCAAATGGCCCCTTCCTCAAGAACTATAAAGATCTTTAGGGAGAAGACGAAGAATTTCAAGAAAAACTCGAAGATCTTCGAAGAAATTTGAGAAAACCCGAAGAAATGCAAAAAACTTCAAATCTTCGAAGAAACTCAAAAACCAGAGCTCACTCGCTCACGAATTGTTCCAAACTCAAGAAACTTGGAATAGTGAGTGAACAGGAGGGGGGGACCATTTTATGGTTAAAAAATTTGTCCTCCAAAAATAAAATTTTGAGAATCTAATTCTAAGATGCAAATCAAGAGTTTTTACCACAAAAACAAAATTCAAAGTAATTTCTTGTGGTAGGTAAAAAAATTAAAATCATGTGGGAAGTGAAATCTACTTGGTAGATAAAATCACATGCAAATGGGAAAGTGAAATCTACTTGATAGATAAAAACACATGAAAGTGGAAGATAAATTGGTAGAAGGTGAAATCTAAGTCAAAATTTGTGAGATAGATGCAAATTATCACACAAAGTTCAAAGATTTCAAATCAAATTCCAAAAATTCAAAGTTCAAAATTCCAAATTAAAAGCCAAAAATCAAAATTCAAGATTTTAAATAAAAAAATCAAAGTTCAAAGATTCCAAATCAAAAGTCAAGATTTCAAATCAAAAGCCAAAAATCAAAGTTCAAGATTCTAAATCAAAAGACAAATTTTTAAGTACCAAGGGCTTGAATTCAAGGTCTCAATCTCATGACTCAAATTCAAAAGAAAGAATTTTATTGACCCAACCCCAAGTGGCCCAATCCCATTAAATCGGCCCCAGGAGGCGTAATCTCTTTGAATCGGCTCCGAGTGACTCGACCACATAAACCAAATTCCCTAAACTGGCACATGCAAAGCCCAGCTAAGGAAAATCCAAGAATCAAATGTTTTTGTCTGTTGCAAGATTAGAAGAGTAGCGAATTTCTCTCTTGTAACCATTGGTCTCAGATAGTCCAGATTGGTACGAAAGACCCATCCTGGAGACCAAATTCCCTAAACTGGCACATGGAAGCCCAACTAAGGAAAATCCAAGAATCAAATATTTTTGTCCATTGCAAGATTGGAAGAGCAGCGAATTTCTCTCTTGTAACCATTGGTCCCAGATAGTCCAAATTGGTCCGAAAGACCCAGCCTGGAGACCAAATTCCCCATACCATCATAAGGAAAGCCCGACGAAAGAAAATCCAAGAATCAAATGTTTTTTTCCTATTGCAAGAATAGAGGAGCAGCGAATTTCTCTCTTATAACCATCGGTCCCAAATTATCTAGATTGTTTCGAAAGACCCAACCTGGAGACCAAATTCCCTAAACCAGCACATGGAAAGCCCAACAAAGGAAAATTCAAGAATCCAATATTTTTGTCTGTTGTAAGATTGGAAGAGCAACGAATTACTCTCTTGTAACCAATAGTCCCAAATAGTCCAGATTGGTACGAAAGACCCAGCCTGGAGACCAAATTCCCTAAACTGCCACATGGAAGCCCAACTAAGGAAAATCCAAGAATCAAATATTTTTGTCCATTGCAAGATTGGAAGAGCAGCGAATTTCTCTCTTGTAACCATTGGTCCCAGATAGTCCAAATTGGTCCGAAAGACCCAGCCTGGAGACCAAATTCCCCATACCATCACAAGGAAAGCCCGACGAAGGAAAATCCAAAGATCACAGTACTAACATCTTTTGCATGATTGGAAGAGTAGCGAATTTCTTTCCTATAACCGGCAGCCCAAGTAAGTCCTAAACTTAAAAGTACTTAAGAGATATTACCTGTTGCATTTTCAACTCCGTCATTGATGAGCAAGTTGATAGTAGTACATGCTCCGGGTGACAAAATGTGGTAGTTCTTTTCTTTGCCCTTCAACTTTTGGCACAGGCCTCGGCCAAAGAGGGACATTCTATAGACACCCAATTTTTTCACCCCCTCCCAGCTATGATGACACACGGATCTTGGATGCAACCTTTCACCTCCGATCAACAGAGATGATAACTGACTGAGGTAACTATTCCCAGGAGGATTTCATACTTGCCCAAAACTCTCAAAAAACCCGTGCAAGAGAAAAGAAGGGTCCAATTATGACATTTCATATACGAAGGAATCTGATCAAAGTGACTATACAGACACATAGTACTCAGAATCATGATTCCAGTGATATATCATACATCAAAATCGGACCATCGAATCTTCCATAATCACTCCTAGAATTTGCACCTCGAGTGCCCAAAACCCCACCCATGCGAGCACCCCTACCTTGCCTTAAGTGCCCAAACCCTGCCCATGCGAGCCCCGTGTGCACTAGGCCAAGCCTCACATACACCCAACCAAGTGTCCCTCGTGCACCTAATCAAGCCCCGCATACACTTGGCCAAGCCCCATATGCACCCAACCAAGCCCTGCGTGCACTCGGCCAAGCCCCGTGTGTACCTGACCAAGCCTTACACATACCCGACCGAGTCCCACCACCTATGTCAGAGTCCCAACACCCATGTCAGAGCCCCAGTACCCATGTTGGAGTTTCAGCACCTTTATTGGAGCTTCAACACCCCTGTTGGAGCCCCAACGCCCTTGCTGGAACTCTAGCACCCCTGCAAAAGCTCCAGCACCCCTGTTGAACCACCCGCACCCCTATCGAAACCTCTGACACTCCTTCCGGTGATCGGAATCCCTCTTCTAGTGACCAGTTTGAAGGAATTCCCTCTTCACCTGTCTGTGTACCCTACACTGCCCCGCTAGAGTACCTTACACCACAACCTCCTATTGGTCAAAAAAGAATCTTTTTACCTTATTGGTCCAAAAAAATTACTTTTCCCCCCATTGGCTATAGAAAATTACCCTCCACCCTATTGGTCCAAAATTTCTTACTTTCACCCCATTGGTTTAAAAAAATTACTTTTTACTATCATTGGTTAAGGATTTTTCTCTCTCCTCCCTATTGCTCTAAAAATTCTATAAATACCCCCCTCCCTTTGATTTTAGACACCAACACACACCACAAAAACCCATAGAAGTAGAGCTCTACCCTCTCTCCTCCCCTCCCCATTTGAGGTTTTCCAAGTCTTTGGAGAGATCTTCATAAGATCCGAAGTATTCTTCGGGCCTTCGGAACTCTTCAATCCTTTGCCCTTTTGAGTGAGATTTTTATTTAGGAAAAGTTTCCCCTTAGTCTCCCACCTCCTTTTGAGGTTCTTCCAGTCTATAGAGAGATCTTCGTAAGATTCCTTTGAGTCTTCAAAGTGTTCTTCGGGCCTTTGAAGTTTTTCAAGCATTTAAGTTTTAGCCCATTCCTAACAAAAGCTCTATCGAGTGCCACCTCAGCCTAGCCGTCCCATAGCCTATCCCCAGTGGAAGCTCTGTCGGAGTTCCATCTCAGCCTTGCCCTCCCATAGCCTATCCCCAATGGAAGCTCTGCCAGAATGCCACCTTAGCCTAGCCCTCCCATAGCCTATCCCCAGCGGAAGCTCTATCGGAGTGCCACCTCAGCCAAAAATTGAAAGTAACCATTCCTAGCCAGAACTCTATCTGAATATCATTACACTCAGCATCTCTCGAGAAAGGAAGTTGGAGATCAAGACCATCTTACCCTAAGCTGATAGAATCCATGAGAAAGTTCATACTAGCATCAACTAGGGGGTCCACCCCTCTTGATCCAAAACTGGGGTCAAGCTCAGGTATTATTTCTCAACAGAATTAGCATAATGTAGATCTTATATGGACCTTGTTTAGTGTACATAGTTATTTAAAGTTAGTCAATGTATATATGAGTGATAACTTAGCCATGCATGTGGAATAGGAATAATTGTAAAAAAATTTGTTCTTAAGCATCTAGTAGGAAGACCGGTTGAACCGAGTAGATTGGGTGCCTAACACCTTACCAATTCTACAACCTATCACTTACCCTAAATCTTTGTACTAAACTAACTTTCGGGCCCTTTTCTCAGCAATTGGGCCCACCTCAGGGTCCTAGGCTCGTAATCCTAGGTGGCGACTCCAAACCCTTTTGCATGAACCTGATCCCCATATTGGACCATCATCAAACCCCTGTCTTAAATAACGAACTTTACACTCTTGCGAAATAGGCCTCCACGTATCTCCAAGTGGTGATACGGTGGCACGGGGCCTATAGGGTAAGCGCACATAACACACCCTTCCCTCATGAAAGAGAAAGAGAGGAGAGAGGACAGAATTAATGCAAGTCCTTTCCTCCCCCCAAGGGGAAGAGAGATCTCATTTCTAGCAGCTACCCTCACATAACTCGGTCGCCCAGTTCTTTCTCTCAAGTTTGAGCCCTTTCCTTAGTTCATGCAGCATGGTCCGATCAGACATCTCAGCCTGGTCGTTCGATCTGGGTGTCCCATAGATGTGTTGCAAAACTCAATGTGGTAATTCTTATAGAAATACATGAAATTTGGGTTGTCAAACTGTCTTCCATTGCCTGTCAGGAGGATTTTTGGTATGCCAAACATGTAAATCACATCTTCCTGAATGCATTTTTCCATATTCTCTTCTATGATCCAAACTAGGGGCAGGCCTCGGTCCACTTCGTAAAGTAGTCAATTGCCACTATAAGGAATTTCACCTTTCCTTGTCCTAGCACGATCTGTCCCAGCATGTCTGTCCCCCACATTGCGAAGGGGTCGGGTTTATTATCGAGGCTAGCTCAATGACTGGTCAAAATAATATCAAAGCATGTATTTTGTAGGCCAACATTTTTGGATATATATCATAGGATCTTCTTGCATACGAGGCTAATAAAACCCTGCCTGAGGACTTTGTAGGCTAGAGCCTGTCCTCTTAGATGGCTTCTGCAAATTCTTTCATGCACTTTCAATAAAGGCATATTCTGCTTTGGATGGTCTGAGACACTTTAAGAGTGGGCCAGGGATAGTTCTTTTGTGTAATGTTCCTTCCTCTCCAAGGATGTACTTTGCCGATCAGGTTTTTATCTTCCATGCTTTAGCTCTGTCTTCTGGTAGGAATTCGTCCTAAGATATTTTATATCGGGTCCATGTAGCATAACTCTTCTGCTTCATGAGTCAATTTTCTAGTACTTTGATGTATATTGTTTGGCCTATACCCTCACACTCCATCATTACCATTTGAGACAGGGCATTTGTTAAAGCTTCTCTATTATAGGGACTTGTCTGATCTCGCAATTAGCAAACTGAGCAATTAAGTCCTTTACTTTTTTTTACGTATTTGACCATTCTTCCCTCCTTTGGCTCATACTCACTCTTCACCTGGTTCACTATGAGTTGGGAGTAGCTTTGGACCAAGAGCTCTTCTACTTGTACTATTCGAGCTACCTTGAGGCCGACAATTAGTGCTTTATATTCTACTTTCATTGTTGGTGGCAGAGAAGTGAACCGCAATGTGTATTGGTTTTAAAGCCTTCTGGGCCTGTCAGGATGAGTCATGTTTCATTACTCAAGCCATCTACATACAAGGTCTAAAACTGTGTGATAGGCATGGTTTCACCGTTCTTGCTCTCTTCATCAGTGATGGTCCATTCCACTATAAATTCCGCTAATACTTATCCTTGATTGTCGCTCGTGGATGGTAATCAATATCATATTCACTCAATTTGATCGACTTACAAGCCTTTCAAGCACGCTTAGCTTATGTAGTATTTTCTTTAGGGGCTGATCGGTGAGTACAACAATCCGATGGGCCAGGAAATATGGCCTCAGTTTTTGTGCAACAATGACCAAAGTGAAAGCCAACTTTCTATGCCTGGGTACCTTTTTCTGAGTCCAAGAGGATGTGACTAACATAGTAGATTTTTGTTTTTCCTTCTCCTTTTCTTTCACCAAGGCTACACTAATGGCTACTGGTGAGTCCGCTAGGTATACGTGAAATTCATCATCAGGCTCTAAACGAACAAGGAACGAAGGTGACATAAGGTAGGCTTTCAGAGCTTCAAAGGAGTCTTGACATTCTAGCAACCATTGAAAATCCTTCAAGGACTACAAATTCTTCAGTGTCTTGAGGAAGGGTAGACATTTGTTGCCAGCCCGGAAGACGAATCGGTTGAGTGCTGTAACTTGTCTAGCAAGCCGCCAAACTTCCCGAACGGTCCTTGGGGGAGACATGTCTTCTATTGCCTGGATCTTGCTCAGGTTTGCTTCTATTCCCCTCTTTGAGACCATGAATCCTAATGATTTTCCTGAGGTGACACCAAACACGTATTTTGAGGCATCCAACTCCATCTGGTTTTTCCTTAACACTCTGAATGCTTCCTCAAGGTCTATCACGTGCCAATTGACTTTAGTGCTTTTCACCAACATGTCGTCTATGTATACCTCCATGTTTTTTCTCAATCTGTTGTGTACATATGTCATTCACCATTCTTTGATAGGTAACCCTAGCGTTTTTCATGCCGAATGATATTACCTTGTATAGTTGCCTCGTTTAATTATGAAGGCTATCTTCACGTTGTCATCCTCTTTCATCCTTATTTGGTTGCATCCAGAAAATACATCTATGAATGTGAATATTTTATGGCCTACTATGGCATCAAGTAGCTAGTCAATCCTCGAAAGCAGGTAGCAATCCTTCGGGTAGGCTTTATTCAGATTCGTATAGTCGATGCAAATCTATTATTTTCCTTTTGGGATCAGGACCATCACAACGTTGGCAAGTTTGGTGGGGAATTGTTCTCCCTGGTTAGGTCTGAGGCCTTCAATTTTCTTACTTCCTCAATGATGATCTTTTAATGGCGGAGAGTGAAGCTTCTTCATTTTTTCTTAACTGGCTTTCATCCTTGGTCAATATTGAAGGCATGTTCAGCAACGACCTTGGGGATTCCCGACATGTCTTGTACCGACCATGTGAAGACATCTACATTGCTCCTAAGGATGCTTATCATTTCATGGGCCTGGCCCTGGCTTAGTAGCACACCAAGCTGGATCGGACAATCGGGTTTCTCTTTAAACACGAGTAATTGCTCCAAATGTTCTACTAGTTCTCCTCATTGAAGACGTGATTCATTTTGTACGTCTCCAACTTCAATGTTGCATATTTGGGATGAGCTGATACCATTCTTTTCCTTGATGAAGTTTGCATTACATTCTCATTAGTCTTTCTGACTCAAGCGACACTCCCCAATTCCTTGCTCCATAGGGAATTTTATTTTGAGGTGTTTCGTGGAGGCTATTGCTCCCATATCATTCAGTGTCGGGCAGCCCAGAATAACATTGTGGGTCAAGGTAATCTTCACTACCATGAAATTATAAGCATGGTGGCCAATCGAGGGCTACCCCAATGGTCAGTGACAGCTCTATGTAGCCTTCTACCTATGCTGTCGCACCAGAGAAACCATATAAAGGTCCAATAGTGGATTTGAGCTGATCATCTCCTAGGACAAGCTTCTTATAGGCGTCATAAGACATGACTTCAATAAAGGAACCTGAGTCAATTAGGACCCTATGGAATGGACAATTGGAAATAACCAGCTGGACCACAATGGCATCATTGTGGGGCCAATTTAGACCTTACAGATCATCGTCTAAGACCATTATCACTGGGTTCTTCTGAGCGACCTTGAGTGGGTCTTCTGCTACGCAAATGAAAAAAGCATGCGTATTGGCTTTCCTTACTAACTTGAACCCCATACTGCCCCAAGATAGCACGTATGGTGGGACCGATCAACTTATTAGAGTACTCGGGCCTTCGATTGTTTGGTGGTCCCTTCTCTATCTTGTCTTCAATCCATGGGTTGTTCTACTACCGAATCACCTCTCCTTGCTCTTTTTGGCTTTGATGACTAGCATCGGGGCTCTTAAGGTATTCTTTAAGATATCCTACGATAATTAATTCTTTCAACTCCTTCTTTAGCGCTCAGCAATCATCCCTAATTTTTATGTGGAAACGATAGTACGTCTTGGGGTCACATTCTTTTAGCTTAGACAACATGGGATGGGGCCATTTGACACATTTTTTCCTTGATCTCAAGTAGCACCTTAGAAGGTGCACTATCCAAGTAGGAGAGAGGCGAATTCTCAGGACTGGAGCCACTCGTTCTTTTTGGATCTCGCTCCTCTTCTATGTGACATGCAGTCCCCCTCTTCTTCTCTTGAGGGGATGTGCCATCTCCTTGCGTGTTGTCATATTCTCATCCATCATCATATATTTTTGGCATCTTACTAGGATTTTAGATAGATTTTCCATGTAGTTCTTGGACAAGGAATTGACGAACTTCTCATAAGTGATACCTTGGTAAAGTGCACTGAAGGCCATGCTGTCCTTTAGTTCTTGAACTCCCACAGTCGACTCGGTGAAATGAATGATGTAGTCATGGAGAGACTCATCCAGACATTGTTTGATACGAAATAGGTTGTGTGTGATCTTTTACTATCGAATGTTGGTTTGGAATCTAACGATAAAAGCAGCCCCTAGTTGATCATAGTTGAGAATCAATTGGGGCTTTAAGGATGAGTACCACATCAATGCCACTCCCTTAAGTGAGGTTGGAAAGACACGATAGAGGGCTACTTCCAAACAAGTTAGATGAACATTACTGAGTTGTTGTGTCAGAGGTGGTCCATTGGGTCGATAGTCCCGTCATAGAGAATGAAGGCTGGTGTCTCGAACTTCAAGGGAGCTTGGCCAGTGCTAGCTTGACCGATAAGCAATTGTGTGTTTGAACAACTAGTATACCTATTGTGATACTCTACTTTCTAAAACTGGTCTAATTACCCGCATTGACTTGGTTTGATCATACAAGGGCTGAACCAAAGAGAACTGACGCAAGTACCATATGGAATATGGTAGCAAGAGTGACCTTGAACTCGGGTTGGCCTGACATGACCGAACAGGTACCAAGTGTAATATGTGCACCAAAGCCTTGCACTTGCACTCACCATGAGGCCATGTACAAGGAGTAAAGGCACGTACAAGTATTTGTGGGTGCCTACATAATTTAATTATGTGTGGAAGTTTGTTCCCATTGAAGCCCAAGGGGAACACTAACCAATAGATTGACCGAAAGGTAAGACATTGGGGGCTGATATACCCAACTGAGATATACCCACCTGAGATACCCACCTGAGACACCCACCTAAGATACCAACCTGAGATATACCCATCTGATATATCCACCTGAGATATACCCACATGAGATACCCACCTGAGATATACCCCACCTAAGAGGTACCCACCTGTGGCACCCATCGATGATTAAAAGATATTTTGGGAGAGGTACAAAAAGGGGAGATATTTATTGCTTTTCTCCCTCATTGATGATAGTTGGTAGGCGGGAGAAAGTAAAGAAGAGAGAGAGAGAGAAAGAAGAAAAAAAAAGGAAGAAGAAGGGAATCGACCATAAAGTTTCACTGAAGCCAGGTCTTGGCATTTTGAGGCTAGAATGATGATCAGCTCGTCGGGATCTTCGATTTGAGGTAGGTATTATACATATTCCAAGGATTCTTAGGAAAACCCTTTTTCTTAAACACTTTTTTGATTTTTGGGGGAAAAACCACTTGAATCTTGCTAATCCTACTTGGGTAATCGAATCTAAGGTCTAATGGAATGTGTGTACAATGATTTTGAAGGATTTGGAAGGAGTGTTGATGAAGATCTAGAGTTTTGGGGAGTCCTTGAGCTAAAGGAGTGAAATTGGGATTTCATTGGTGTTATTGAGAAAAAAAAGCGAGAATCCCCCTTTTTCTTTTGATTTGATCTTAGATCTAGGTTGTGGATGTATGAGCAGACCTTTGATGAGGGATCGATGCCACCGGATCGACCCTAAACGATTTTTCCAAGTCGGAGAGAAGTTGAGAAGATGACAGCAAAACTCCTGTTTTATGCCTGGGGGTGTCACACTGGCAGGTCTCAGACCCACCTGTGTACCCAGAACTCAATTTTGAGTCTCTAGACTAACCGGGAGGTATGAAACTGGCGGGTCTCAGACCCACCTGTCATAGTCCTAGACCCATCTGTTTGGGCAGAATGCCCAGAATGGGACCAAATTAGATGGGCAACCCCCATTTATGATTCTAAACCGGATTTGAGTGTTCAATCATAATGATTTTGACCCCAAAATAATAAAATGATAAATCATTACGTTTATGATAGGTTACACTCATTATACACATAACCACAAATTGGATCTCCTACGTACCACGTGCAAGCACCATATAGTTATACAAGTAAGTGGAGAGTGGACTTTGATTTAATTCCGGAGGGTTTATGCATCACTTAACATGTGTTAGTCTAGCCATGTCATCATGTCACTTGTGTGTAGACTAGACATCACATGCCATACATGCATTGTACGTGCATTTACATCATATGTTATGCTTTGTCTTATGTTTGAATATTCATTACGTCTTGATGTATGTGATGGAGGAATCTCATTTGGATATAATGTTTATACTAAATTAGATGCCATAGCTGGCTTGGAAATGAGTACATGGTGGCTCATAGAATGGGACGCGGTGCCATTGTGTAATCATACTATCTCATATAGAGGTATGCGGCTAGGATTGATATACCCCTTTGTGTTCTGACCCTTCCCAACAGGGGTTTACGTGTTGGGTTACCATTGGGGGGAAGCATCGGGTTATGGTTCTCAGAGTCCTGCAGCTATTAGAAGTACACATGGTTGATTGCTAGGATAGTCGGTAACCCCGATGGTATATGTAGAGGGCTGATCATACTGCTTTTATTTCAGGTGGAGTCACCCATTTACTTCATGTCATTTAAATTGCCAGGAGTCGACTTACATTTAAATTATGGTACCAACAGTGGGCCTTCTCCGACAACCCTATGGGCCTATCACAGGATGGGGTTCACGACTCGTACCCTGGGCATACGTGCACTGTGGTTGTGAGTAGCACATAGCCTATGACCTAGTAATGTTGTTTAGGTGAATAGGATTAAAATGAATTGAATACATACAGGTGCATTTGTATTATGACTACTTGTGTGGTCTTCCTTTCCACTTATTGGGCTAGTGAGCTCATCCCACATGCACAACTCTTTTTAGGTGATTTTATAGGTTATCTGCCTGAAGATCAGGAGCCGGGTGCTACTGTGGAGTTTTACTCTAAGGACTAGTGGGTCCCTGATGAGTTCGAGCACAATGTTGATTGCACGTGTGAGGATTATGTTGCATGGCAGTAGTGACTCCAGATTTATTCTTTTTTATTCTTTTGATGTACCCTTTTGATGACTTGATGCTTAAATTGTTATATTTTTATGTATATATCATACCTTCGGGCCCATATGTAAATAACTGTTATAACTCAATTTGGATATCAAGTATTTGGAAAATAATTATTAATATTATTATAAACAAGCCTTTCGCTGAAAGTACAGTTCTCATCTTAGTTTAGTAGATGTATGTTGTATAGTGGTTACTGAATTGTTGATCTTGGCAAGTTTATAAGTTAACCGGAGTTAACTCGGTCACCGTCTCAATTATGTGAGAATGGGGTGTGACAATGGTAGTATCAGAGCATGATACTCTACCTACTTACAGCATACTGCTTAGACCCCATAGAAACCATAATAGGTCTGGGGTGGGTGAAGATAAAAACCATATGAAAAGTTAAAAAGCCTTAATTAAATGTAAAATTTACAACTTTTGCATTTCATGCCATGCATGCATTGATAGGATGAATTCTGTTAATTAGTTTTGAATTTACAATAAGTGGATTTACTTGTTAGCAGAAATTTTAATGAAATTTCAGCAGCATAACTGCGTAAAATGAGAAAACCAAAAATTTTCAAGCACAAAACCTGATAAACAACAAACATAATATTATAATAACATATGGTGACCGACACTTCCACCACCAAACCACGCAATTCTAATATGAATCAAACCATTCAGAAATTCGTAAGTACTACCATAATCATAATTTAAACTCTAAGCACATAAATGGAAATAAATTACAAAATAGATGGCAGATGCCACCATTGCTTAAGTCATACTAGTCCGATCACGCAAGAAAAGTAGGGATGTAAACCATAGAACCCACTAGCTAAGACTGTCAGATAAAGACAAAGTCAAAGTAGGAATGACAAGTAAAAAGTCAAAATAGGGTAATAGGTCAGTAGCCTCAATCATACTAGTCTGAGTCATCACTAAAAGCATTGTAGGGCTCTCCTATGTGGACCCTAAAATCGATGCTGAGACGCGTGTCCTAATGAGAAAATCGATCATGGAGGTGTACCACCCTCCTCTGTACACGTCGAACGTCAGTAGAGATCATCCTAGTGGAGTGGTATATATCCCAGGTGCGTCGACAAAACCTGGACTCCGTCTCTCTGAACTGTCTCCACATCTGGAGCTCTCTTCCAGTGTTCTCATCCACTCTCCTAAGGAGCTCCTACTCCCTGGCTGCACTCTCTCCAAGCTGACCCCTAAGCTCAGCCTGACACTCTTTCAAGACCCTCAACTCAGATAGTATCTCCTGTAGGATAGGTGCCTCTTCGGTAGGTGGGGGAGCCGAGGGTTGTGTGCTAGAAGCACTAGGGATATCTGGACCACTGGCTCTGGCTGATCAAAAACCACCAGCTCCATGGAAGGCTGGATCTGTTGTCCTAGTATCCAGAGGCACCTCCTCCAAAACCTCTTCCTCTCTAATATCCTTATGTCCGTGTACCTCCTGGGAACCCTCCTCCTGGTAAGGGGAATAATCCCCATCATCTCCAACATGCTTGTCCTTATCCATGGGCACATCCTCCTTGTTCTCTACATTCTCCTCCCCTACTCCTCTGCTACCTGTGGCTCTACCATTAGGGTATATAGATTCATCTTCTTCAAGTTCCTCTAAGTGAACTTGTCCCGTGGGATCTTTCCCACCTCCCCAGATAAGTCAACTATGAAGTGCTCAAAGACTCAAGTGTGAGCTCTACCATAGGGTATCTGATTCCTGTGACCACTCCTAGGAGCCATATTGAACTGCACCAACCTAGCAAATACTCTACCCTTAGGAGAAAATTCTATCTCAGATGCAAGCCTCACTCGTATGCCATTGATTACCTCGTATATGTGCTTCTGCATGTCTCGTATCGTTAGTGGGCCTATACCTCTGGTCTTGGGAGGACTGTTGTAGTAGATGCCCTCTAAGGAAATACCCATGATCTCTGCCAACGATCTACACTCAGGATGATCTCCACACCCTTCACTATACTAACTATGGCAAACTCTCCGTCCTCCTCTGTGGCCTCAAGGTTACAGTAAAACTTCCGCACTATGCCCTTGTAGCAAGGCTGATCAATGTTTAGTATAGACTCCCAACCTAGAGTAGTAAACCTCTCCAAGAGGAAAATACGGGCAAAATGCCCCACCACCACATGTTTTGACAACATCATAGGTAATGAGCGGAAGATAGCCCATAAAGATGCGGCCCTCGAGCTATAGAAGACCATCTCATTATAGTCGAATGAGTCTTCAAGCTCTTCCCTTTCTCTAGGCGGAGATGGAGCTGAAGAACTAGACCCCACCTCTTTCTTCTTAGCCTTAGAAGCCTTCCTCTTTCTTGATGGAACTACAGGTTCCTTGCCTTTTTAGGGTGGCATCCTGAAAATACAAAGAAAAAGAGGTAAGTACATCGTATAAAACAAGGAGCCAATGTATAAGGAATACCAAGTTGGGACAGGTAGTAGAAATGGATCCAAGGAATGAACATGATAAGCTATATTTAGCATATGGCAGAGGACTATAGGAAATGTGATCTAAGCTTGCTTATTTCAAAGCATCAAACCCAATACCTAACCCTATTAGGTGATTCAATGTATAAATAAGAAGGATTGAAGTGATGGAAATCACTAAGTAAACACAAGTGATGAATGGAATTGTGCATGTGATGATTGAGGTGTACAACGATCCCAATGAGAAGTAGCCTTAATGCATGGAGAGTCCAAGATTATAGAAAATGAATAAATTCTTTCAAGAGATCATGGGATGAGGTATTAGTTTAACAAGAGATAGTATATCACTACTTGGATTCAGAATAAGAAATTGACAGTTGCAAACAAATAGACCTAACATGTAGAAAATTTCAAATTTGGATGTCTAGACGAATGGAAAATTTACATTTCAATGGAAACAATCATTGACGATGCTAATCTACTTGAGGGGCTATGATTCAAATACAAACAACAAGTTCAAAAATGGTTAGGAAAAAAATTTCCCAAATGTTTTGCCCAAAAGGAGGGGGCAAGTACATATAGGAGTTAAGAAACAACCATGCCGTCCAAATTAGGGAAAATTATGCAATGGAATGATTAGTGAACACAAATAGAAGCCCAAAATCACAATGGAAACAAAAAAAAAATCGCAACCGGAATGCTAGATTAACATAGAAGGAGAGAAATGCACCATAGAAGCCCCAAAATCGCTAGTTTGGGCACAAAAAGGGGGAAACTGCTCCAACGATTCCATTCTATGGATCAAAATGCTTGGAAACAACAATCTAAGCTCTACAATGGCATGTACTTCATTTTCCATGGAGAGAATCGAAGAAAAGGACTAAGATTTTATCCATATAGGTGATTTTCCCATTCAAAAAGAGAAAAACCCAGATTTTTTAGGGAAAAGAGGGTTTGAGAACTCACCTTGATGATTGGATGGGAGAGTATGCAACTTGGATGGATCGTTGGGTTGATTCAATGAGTTGAGTAGTAAGGAATCGCCCAAAAGTCACCCCAAGTCGCCTGAGTTGGAGTGGAAGAGAAGAAGTCAAAAAGGGTTAAAAACAGGGGTTTAAAACCCTTTTGGTCGCACCTTCTCAGGTACGATCGGCAGGTCTGAAACCGACTGGTTCAGCCAGCCAGACCCACCAGTCTTAAGTCTGCCGATTTTGACAGTGGGTGCCTAGTGACCCAAGTGGGTCCTACATGACCTGCATCAAGGGATTTTAGGGTTAGTTTTGAAAATAAATGGAACTATAAGGGACTTTTGGCCAACACATAAAAGGGGATACAAATTTGGAATTTGAATTTTAATGTGCATTTTTCCCCGGTTGTTTTAAGGTGTAAGTGCATAGGGTTGCGCACAAGAATTTGAGTAATTGTGTAATGAATTGCAATACTAACCTATATGAAATTTTCATGCAAATCAGGTACACTTAACAATGGCATGCACTAGATCCGAGAGTGTCGCTCAAGGTGCACCTCGAGGTCCTCATCCCGTTGGTACGCCACCAATCAATAGGAGGCCTCAACCTATGGGGCAAGCATCTAACCCACAGCCTCAAGAGACAATTGATCAGAATGTGGCTCATGAGAATCCACCCATGGCTGCACTTCCTGGTCCTCCACCAGTACTCACCCTAGGTGATGTTGAGAACTTGATTTAACAATCGAATCAGACTCTCCACCTACAGATTCTCCAGCAACAGCAGGTATTTATGATAGCTATCCAACAACAATGGTGTGCTACACTACTGGGTCAGCCCCCCCATGTAGATGTTCCACAAGGTCCAACTGGAAGGCCCGGTGTTGGGGCACAGGTTGGAGGTACACCACCTAGCATCATCCCTCAGAATCAAGTTGGAGGTACACCACCCATACTACCTCAGGGTACACCTCCATATATGATGCCACCTCCCTACCTGTACCATCTGGCATATGCACCATATTGTCAGCTGATAGGCCATACCATAAGAGTAGTGGAGTCATTCAAAAGGAACCTACCACCTACATTCACTAAGGTGGGAAGTGACCCTTTGGAACCAGACTAATGGATCCAAGAGATTGAGAAGATATTTGAAGTGATTGAGTGCACCGAGGCTCAAAAGATTATTTATGCAGGGTTACAGTTTAAGAATGAGGCTGACTCCTGGTGGCAAGCCTCAAAGGCCATATTGTTTGCCACACACCCAGAACACACATAGGAGCAATTCAAGGAGTTGTTCCTAGTAAATTATTACCCTCGGAGTTTTAGAGACCGCAAGGAAGCGGAGTCCTCAGCCTTGATTATCAGCAACAGTTTGAGGTCCTATTCTACTTTACACCCCCTCACATAAAATCGGTTGAAAAAAAGGGCAAGAAGTTTTTAAAATGATTGAAGGTATCCATTGGCATGATACTGGAGGCATTAGATCTCACCGACTATGCCTTGATTGTACAGAAGGCCAAAGCCATAGAAGACAAGCAGAAAGGTGAATCATCCCTTACACCTAGAGTGTGGAAGAAAGCAAATCCGTATGTATATTCGAGTGACCCGAGTAAGAATTTTCGTGGATCATATGAATTTGGTCCTTCATACAGGCAGCCCTACAGGCCATCGGGTTGTCCTCCCGACCCACTGGTGGGCCTAGTGCTATATCTTTTCGCTTGAATGCCAATACGGTGCCCACAACTACTAGGCTACCTCGCCCTCCACTTGCTACAGGTCAGGCTCAGAGAGCTCCCACTCTAGTTCAAGCTTCACAAAGCCGTTGCTTTAATTACGATTTATATAGACATTTTGCTAAAGATTGTCGAGCTCGACCAGCCTTACCAACCAACCAGCCTTCTGGGTATAGACTTACTTTGACCCAAGGGAGTCAACCACAAGGAAGGATGTATGCTTTGTCAACTGAGGAAGCTGAAGCTAGCATAGAAGTGGTAGCAGGTACGATTTAATTTGAGAATTGCCTTCTAGTAAATATTGATAACCTACTATACTTATGTGCATTGCTATATTAGGTGTCCTACCTATATCAGGTATACCATTATATGTCTTGTTTGATTTAGGGGCTTCACATTCATTTGCATCAAAGAGGTTTGTTGAGAAACTTGACATGACACCCAAGATATTAGAGCATAAGATGATAGTTAGCACACCTACAAGCAAAGTTACACAGTTGAAGGAGGTATATGGGCCATGCACCATTGAGATCAGTGGAAACTAGTTAGATGCCCAACTCATCAAATTCAACATGCAAAACTTTAATGTTATACTAGGCATGGATTGGTTATCAACACATTGAGTAAGCATGATGTGTGCAGAGAAATAGATCAAGGGGATCGATGATGAAGGGAAGAAACTGATATACCAAGCTGATATAATAAAGCAGGCTAAAAAGGTCCTCATCTCTGCTCTGCAAGCAATGAAGTTGTTGGAAAATGGGTGTCAGAGGTACCTAGCATTGATGATTGATTTAGATGCAAAGGTCACACCTCTAGAGGAAGTAAAGGTAGTTAAGGAGTTGCCAGACGTCTTTCCAGATGATCTAACTCAGCTGCCCCCTAACAAGGAGCTAGAATTTGCTATAGATTTGATTCCTGGAGCTGCCCCAATGTCTAAGGCTCAGTACAGAATGGCACCAGTGGAATTAAAGGAATTACAAGTACGGTTGCAATATTTGTTGAAGAAGAGATTCATACACCCAAGTGTATCACCTTGGGGTGCTCCAGTGTTGTTTGTTAAGAAGAAAGATGGGAGCCTGCATATGTGCATTGATTACCAAGAATTGAACAAGTTAACCATCAAGAACTGGTATCCATTTTCATGCATTGATGATCTATTTGATCAGCTTCAAGGTGCTAAGACATTTTTAAAGATTGACCTCACATCCGAGAATTATCAACTCAAGATAAAGAATAGTTATATACCAAAAACAACCTTTAGAACTCGGTACGGTCATTATGAGTTCTTAGTGTTGTCTTTCAAGTTAAGTAATGCACCAGCACCTTTCATGGATTTGATGAACCGAGTGTTTCACGATGTTCTCAACAAGTGGGTTATTATTTTCATTGATGATAACTTGATCTACTCGAAGTTAGAAGAAGACCATGTAAAACACTTAAGGATGGTACTACAGATACTGAGAGAGCAACAGTTGTATGCGAAATTTAGCAAGTATGAACTTTAGCTCAAACAAGTTGGATTCCTAGGACACGTGGTGTCCAAAAATGGAATTGAAGTGGATCCAAATAAGGTGAAAGTCATAGTAGACTGGGAGATACCCAAGAGTGTAATAGAAATTAGAAGTTTCTTGGGTTTGGTAGGTTACTATAAACGCTTTATCGAGAACTTTTCTCGGATTTTAGCACCAATGACCAAGTTGACTAGGAAGGGTATAAAGTTTGATTGGTCAAAAGAGTCTGAAGATAGTTTTCAAGAGTTGAAGAAGCAGCTAGTGTCAGCACCAATGTTGACCATTCCTGAAGGTACAGGTGGGATGATTGTGTATACTGATGCTTCCAAAATCGGATTGGGCTGTGTACTTATGCAACACAGCAAGGCAGTAGCATATGCATCCAAACAGCTGATGGACTATGAAAAGAACTACCTCACCCATGACTTGGAGCTAGCAGTGGTCATTTTTGCCTTAAAGATTTGGCATCACTACTTGTATGGAGAAAGGTGTGAGATATACAATGACCACAAAAGTCTAAAGTACTTTTTCACCCAAAAAGACTTGAATATGAGATAAAGGAGATGGCTTGAGCTTATGAAAGACTATGATTGTGATATTCAATATCACCCAGGGAAGGCCAATGTAGTGGCAGATGCATTAAGCCAAAAATCTCAAACTGTGCCACTTGCCTATCTAGTTGTTAGTCCAAAGCTCGTATAGGAGGTGATGTTAATGGATGAAATCCTCTTGTATGAGGGAGCATCCTTGGAACTAGAGCACTAGCCAGATAATATCCAACAGTTGACTATGTCCTTGGCAGCTCTATAGGTACACTCATCCATCAGGGAAGAAATCATAATAAAATAGCCTTTAGATCCTAAGTTGCACCGGATCAAAGAGAAGATTCAAGAGCAAACAATGACTGACCCTAGGTTTACATTAGCCAGTGATGGGGCACTATTGTTTCCGGGCAGATTATGTGTGTCTTGTGATGAGGTGACACAAGACAAAATAGTAAAGGAAGCACACAGTTCTGAGTACTCTCTTCACCCTAGAAGTATCAAGAAGTACAAAGACCTAAAGCAACACTACCAGTGCCCAACAATGAACTTTTATAATAGCTCTGTATGTGTCAACTTACCTTGCATGTCAGAAAATCAAAGCTAAACAGCACCGACCTTTTGGCACTCTTCAACCACTCCCAGTATCCAAGTGGAAGTGGGATAACATTACAATAGACTTCGTCACCAGACTACCACATACTCCCAAGAGAATGGATGCAATTTAGGTGGTAGTTGACAGGCGTACTAAGATAACTCACTTCATTCCGATTAGGACCAATTACTCCATGGATAAGCTAGCACAACTTTACATGGATAATGTTGTACGCTTACATGGTGTACCAGTGAGCATTGTATCAGATAGAAACCTGAGGTTTACCTCCAGATTTTGGAAGAGCATCCATCAAGCCTTGGGATCACAATTGAAACTGAGTATAGCCTTCCAACCACAGACAGACGGACAGTCCGAGTAGACCATACAAATATTAGAAGACATGCTTTCAGCCTGTGCTATGAAAATGAATGGCAGTTAGGAGGAGTATTTACCTCTTATGGAGTTTTCTTACAACAATAGTTGCCAAACTACAATTGGGATGGCTCCATATGAAGCATTATATGGTAGAAAGTGCAGAACTCCTCTATACTAGGACAAAGTAGGTGAACGCCGAATGCTTGGACCGGAGATGATTCAGATGACATGCAATAAAATTGATGTCATTAGAGAAAGAATTAAAGTAACCCAGTCACGTCAAAAGAGCTATGCAGATAGCTATAGGATGGAAATGGAATTCTAAGAGGGAGAGAAGTTGCTCCTCAAAATATCTCCTACCAAAGGTCTGTGCAGATTCCACAAGAAAGGCAAGTTAAGCCCAAGATATATTAGGCCATTTGAGATTTTAAAGCAAGTTGGGGCGGTGGAATACATGTTGGCATTACCACCTTCCCTCAGCAGTGTTCACAATGTATTCCATGTATCCATATTGAAGCAGTACGTTCATGATCCATCCCACGTGCTACCTATGGAACCGAAATACTTAGAAGTTAATATAACATATGAAGAATATCCAGTTGAGATCTTAGACTGGAAGGTGAAAACTCTCTGCAACCGCTCTATCGCTTTTGTGAAGATTCGGTGGGCTAACCACCCGATCGAAGAGGCATCTTGGAAGAAAGAGGATAATATTCAAGCCTTGTATCCTTATCTTTTTAGGCAACTAGGTCCTATAATTTCAAGGATAAAATTTTTAAAAAGGGGGATAATGTGATACCCTACTTTCTAAAACTAGTCTAATTACTCGTATTAACTTGGTTTGATCATACAGGGGCTAAACTAGAGAGAACCGACATAAGTACCATATGGAATATGGTAGCAAGAGTGACCATGAAATCAGGTTGGCCCGATATGACCGAGCAGGTACCAAATGTAAAATGTGCATCCAAACCTTGCACTTGTATGCACCACGAGGTCATATACAAGGAGTGAAGGTACGTACTATTATTTGTGGGTTCCTATATAAGTTAATTATATGTAGGAGTTTGTTCCCATTGAAGTCCAAGTGAAACACTAACAAATGGGCTGACTGGAAGGTAAGACACTGGGGGGTTGATATACCCACCTGAGATATACCCACCTGAGATACTCACTTGAGATACCCACCTGAGATACCCACCTGAGAGATACCCATCTGAGATACCCACTTGAGATATATCCACCTGATATATCCACCTAAGATATACCCACCTGATGTATCCACCTGAGATACCCACCTGAGATATACCCACCTGATATATCCACCTGATATATACCCACCTGATGTATCCACCTGAGATATACCCACCTGATAGGTACCCACCTGTGGCACCCACCTATGACTAAATCCCCCATTTTCTTTTGATTTCATCTTAGCTCTAGGTTGTGGATGTATGAGTGGGATTGAGGTCGTCAGATTGACCACAAACGATTTTCCTGAGCCAAAGAGAAGATGGGAAGATGACAGCAAAATTCCCGTTTTATGACTTGGGGGTGTCACACCGGTGGGTTAGACCCACCTATGTGCCCATAACTCAATTTTTAGTCTCTGCCCTAACCCGCAGGTATGAAACCGGTAGGTCTCAGACCCGCCTATTATAGTTCCAGACCCACCTGTCAGGCCAGAATGCCTAGAATGGACCCAAATTAGATAAGCAGCCCCCATTTATGATTCTAAACCTGGTTTGAGTGTTCAATCATAATGATTTTGACCCCAAAATAGTAAAATGATAAATCATTATATTTATGATAGGTTACACTCATTATACGCATACCCCACATATCGGATCTCCTACGTACCGGGTGCAAGCACCACGTACTTATACAAGTAAGCGGGAGTGGACTTTGATTTAATTTCGGAGTGTTTATGCATCACTTAACATGTGTTAGTCTAGCCTTGTCATCATGTCAATTGTGTGTAAAATAGACATCCCATATGCCATATCACGCATTGTATGTGTATTTACATAATATGCTATGCTTTGTTTTATGTTTGAATATTCATTACATCTTGATGTGTGTGATGGAGGAATGTTTATGCTAGAGTAGATGTCGTAGTCAGCTTGGAAACAAGTGCATGGTGGCTCATGGAATGGGACATGGTGCCATCGTGTAATCATACTATCTCATATAGAGGTATACGACTAGGATTGATATACCCCTTTGTTCTATGACCCATCCCAACAGGGGTTTACGTGTTGGGTTACTATTGGGGGGAAGCATCGGGTCACGGTTGTAAGACTCCTATAGAGGTTAAAAGTACGCATGGACAGTCGATAACCCCAGTGGTATATTCAGAGGACCAATCATACTACTTTTATTTCGGGTGGAGTCACCCATTTACTTTCTATCATTTAAATTGTCGGAAGTCGGCTTGCATTTAAATTCTAGTACCAATGGTGGGCCTTCTCCGACAACCCTATGGGCATATCATAGGATGGGTTCACAGCTTGTACCCTGGGCATAAGCACACAGTGGTTGTGAGTAGCACATAGCTTATGACCTAGTAATGTTGTTTAGGTGAATAGGATTAAAATGAATTGCATACATGTAGGTGCATTTGTATTGTGATTACTTGTGAGGTCTTCCTTCCCACTTACTAGGCAGGTGAGCTCATCCCATGTGCACAACTCTTTTTATATGATTTTGTAGGCTACCCCCTGAAGTTCAGGAGCCGAGTCCCACTATGGAATTTCACTCCGAGGACTGGTCCCTGAAGTGTTCGAGCACGGTATTGATTGCATGTGTGAGGATTGTGCTACATGGGAGCAGTGACTCCAGATTTATTCTTTTTTATTTTTTGATGTACCCTTTTGATGACTGGGTGCTTAAATTGTTATATTTCTGTGTATATATCATACCTTCAGGCCCATGTGTATATAACTGTTATAACTCAATTTGGGTATCAAGTATTTGGGAAACAATTAATGGTATCATTATGAACAGGTCTTCCGCTGAAAGTATAGGTCTTATCTTAGTTTAGTAGATGTATGTTGTATAGTGGTTACTGCATTATTGATCCTGGCAGATTTGTGAGTTAAGCGGAGTTAAATCGATCACCCGCTCGATTTTGTGAGAACAAGGTGTGACAATGGTGGTATCAATGCGCGATGCACTACCTACTTACAGCATACTGCTTAGACCCCATAGAAACTATAATAGGCCAGGGGTGAGTGTAGATATAAGCCTTATGAAAAGTTAAAAAGCCTTAATTAAATGTAAAATTTACAATTTTTGCATTTCATGGCATGCATGTATTGATGAATTCTATTAATTAGTTTTGAATTTGTAATAAGTAGATTTACTTGTTAGCAGAAATTTTAACGAAATTTCAGCAGCATAACAACGTAAAGTGAGAAAACCAAAAATTTTTAAACATAAAACCTGATAAACGACAAACATAATATTATAATAACATATGGTGACTGACACTGCCTCCACCAAACCACGCAGTTCTAGTATGAAGCAAACCATTCAGAAATTCAAAAGTACTACCATAATTATAATTTAAACTCTAAGCATATAAATGAAAATAAATTACAAAATGGATGACAGATGCCACCATTGCTTAAGTTATACTAATCCGATCATGCAAGAAAAGCGGGGAAGTAAACTATAAAACTCACTAGCTAAGACTGTCAGATAAAGAAAAAGTCAAAGTAGAAATGACAAGTAAAAAGTTAGGAGTGGGTAATAGGTCAACAGCCTCAATCATACTAGTCCGAGTCATCAGTAGAAACATTGTAGGGCTCTCCTTTGTGGACGCTAGAGTCGATGCCAAGACGTGTGTCCCAATTAGAAAATTGATCATGGAGGCGCACCACCCTCCTCTATACGCGTCAGACGTCAATAGAGATCTTCCTAGTGGAGTGGTACATATCCCAGGTGAGTCGACAAAACTTGGACTCCATCTCTCTAAACACCCATGAGACACAACTCATCCACTAGGATGACTTAAGGATTTAAAGGCTTATTGCACATGCTAAGTGCAACCATGATTCCTATGAAAGTGAGTTAGGTTTTTATTTTTATTCTTTTTGTTTTTATTTTGCTCAAGGACTAGGAAAGTCTAAATGTGGGGAAATTCTGATGAGCACATTTATGTGTGAAATCTAAGTAGTATAGTATGCATTTTTACATATTTAGAATGGAGCGACTTTGGATTTTACTATCTTTTTGCAGGTTTTATATTTTAAAGGCCATAAGCATTATCGAGTGTAATATCTCTTCAACAACAACTACTTAGTGTAGTTGGTGAGCTATGGTGTGCAAAATTCCCTTGCTCGCCAAGAGGTCTCAAGTTTGAATCTTATGGTTATCTTTTTTTTGGAGAATTTTGTTGAAGATTTCCTGCTTTTCACTCACTTAAAGCACTAAGGGCATAGAGGGGATTTCCACATCAAATTAGAAGATTGTCCAAATCTTTAAAGTAAGGAAAATCGTGGGAGGGGTTTCTTGCGCAAGAAGAGAAAAAAAAAAAAGGAAAGAAAAAAAGAGAATAATAAATCTTATCCAAATCTTCTCTCTCCTCCACATCATCACCAGAAGATTGTCCAAATCACACAAAGCAAGAAGAAAAATCATCCAAAGGAAAAAAAAAAAATACAACAAGGGATTGGGTGCAAGATTTGAAGAGAGGGAGAAAAAGAAGAGAAAAATAAATAAAAAAAGGAAAGAAAATAAGCAAAAAAATTATAGAAAATTTCTCTAACTTTATTTCTCTCTTCTCGCTCCTCCACCTTAGCACTTTTGGTCTCAAAAGATCTCACCTACCAATTGTGGACTTTTCCCTTTCAGGAAAGAGAATTTTGTTACCCTACTTCTCCATTCCCTATAAATACAACTCATGTAAGAGGAGAGGGGACACTTCATTCTTCTTCTAGGGTTTTTTTTTAGTTCCTCTCTCTTTCTCTCTCTCACTCTCTTTAGTTTTAGTTCTTCTTTGTTTTTTCTTTAATCAATTTTGTAATAGCTTTTTATTTCAATTAATGCAAGCACTCTTTTATTTTTATCCAGCCTTTTTATGTTTATGATTTATGCAATTGAGTTGAAATTTTTAAGTTATAGTTCTAGGCTTAGATCTAGGTGGTAAGATCATAAGCCGTGGAGCATTTTTTTTTCAAGTTTAGTTTTTTTTTTTCAAGATTTGTTTTCTCTAGGCCTAGAAATTTTAGATTTGGTTCATTCCAGATCGGGTTTTAAGGTTGACAGTATCTCAAATCACCCAAGCTCTCAAGTTCAAGCATTGATTCAGGTAGGTAGGTTTCTTCAATAGTCTTCTCTCCCCCCTCTCATTACCTCTTCTGAATACCCTTCTTTCTTAATTTAGGATTTTAATTTTAGTTGTTACATTATTGCTTTCCCTTTCCCCCAAGGTTCATGGTTAGTGTATATGTTGGCTTTGCCCCTCCTAGCCATAGAACCATCATTTTATTGTTTTTATTTTAATTGCCTCTCTTTCCCTAAAGCCAAATAGAGTAACCCTTGTAAGAGTGACTCTCTGGTCAAGTAGGGAAGCTCATAATATAATGCATCCCTCGGGCTAAGTAGAGAAACCTACTTGTGAGCCTCTCTCTGGCTTCATTCCCTTTCTTTTACTTCATTTTCAGCATTTTTTTTTCCTTCATTGCTTTTTAATTGCGTGGGTTGTTTATTTTCAGTTATTTATTTATTTAATTACGTGGCTTGCGTATTTAAATTCTTAGATGATGAATGGTTAAGACGTTATTTTAGATACATATGTTTAGGACGGTAGTTAAAATTATATCACAACCATTAATCGGTTCACTTTCACATTATTAAAAGAGGTAGGTATTGTACATATTCCAAGGATTCTTAGGAAAACCCTTTTCCTTAAACCCTCTTTTGATTTTTGGGGAAAACTCCACTTGAATCTTGCTAATTCTACTTGGGTAATCGAATCTAAGGTCTAATGGAAGGTGTGTACAATGATTTTGAAGGATTTAAAAGGAGTGTTGGTGAAGATCTAGAGTTTTTGAGAGTTCTTGAGCTAAAGGAGTGAAATTGGAGTTTCATTGTTCTCGATAAAAGAGGTAAGAATCCCTGTTTTTTCTTTTGATTTGATCTTAGATCTAGGTTGTGGATGTATGAGTGGACCTTAGATGAGGGATTGACATCATCGGATCAACCCCAAACAATTTTCCCAAGCTAGAGACAAGATGGGAAGATGACAGCAAAATTCCCATTTTATGACTGAGGGGTGTCACACCGGTGGGTCTCAGACCCACCTGTGTGCCCAGAACTCAATTTTGAGTCCCTGGCCTAACCGGCGGGTATGAAACCGACGGGTCTCAGACCCGCCTATCATAGTCCTAGACCCACCTGTCAGGCCTGAATGCCCAAAATGGGCCCAAATTAGATGGGCAATCCCCATTTATGATTCTAAACCTGATTTGAGTGTTTAATCATAATGATTTTGACCCTAAAATAGTAAAATGATAATTCATTACGTTTATGATAGGTTACACTCGTTATACGTATACCCACACATCGGATCTCCTACGTATCGGGTGCAAGCACCGCGTACTTATACACGTAAGTGGGGAGTGGACTTTGATTTAATTTCAGAGTATTTATGCATCACTTAACATATGTTAATCTAGCCATATCATTATGTCACTTGTGTGTAGACTAGACATCACGTATGCCATATCACGCATTGTATGTACATTTACATAATATGCTATGCTTTATTTTATGTTTGAATATTCATTACGTCTTGATGTATGTGATGGAGGAATCTCATTTGGACATGATGTTTATGCTAAATTAGATGCCATAGCTAGCTTGAAAATGAGTGCATGGTGGCTCGTGGAATGGGATGCGGTGCCATCGTGTAATCGTACTATCTCATATAGAGCTATGCGGCTAGGATTGATATACCCCTTTGTGCTATGACCCTTCACAACAGGGGTTTACGTGTTGGGTTACCATTGGGAGGAAGCATCGGGTCACGGTTGTTAGACTCCTACAGTGGTTAGAAGTACGCACGACTGATCGTTAGGATAGTCGATAACTCTGATGGTATATTCAGAGGGCTGATCGTACTGCTTTTATTTTGGGTGGAGTCATCCATTTACTTTCTGTCATTTAAATTTCTGGGAGTCAGCTTGCATTTCAATTTCGATACCAATGGTGGGCCTTCTCTGATAACCCTATGGGCGTATCACAGGATGGGGTTCGCGGCTTGTACCAATGGCATACGCGCACTGTGGTTGTGAGTAGAACATAGCCTATGGCCTAGTAATGTTGTTTAGGTGGATATGATAAACATGAATTTCATACATATAGGTGCATTTGTATTGTGACTGCTTGTGTGGTATTCCTTTCCACTTCCTGGGCTAGTGAGCTAATCCCACGTGCACAATTCTTTTTAGGTGATTTTACAGGTTACCCACCTGAAGATCAAGAGCCGAGTCCCACTGTGAGTTTCACTCTGAGGACTAGTGGATCCTTGATGAGTTCGAGAACGGTGTTGATTGCACGTGTGAGGATTGTGATACATGGCAGCAGTGACTCCAGATTTATTCTTTTTGATTCTTTTGATGTACCCTTTTGATGACTTGATGCATAAATTGTTATATTTTTGTGTATATATCATACCTTTGGGCCCATATATATATTTGTTTTAACTTAATTTGGGTATTAAGTATTTGGGAAACAATTACTAGTATTATTATGAATAGGTCTTCCGCTGAAAGTACATGTCTTATCTTATTTTAGTAGATGTATGTTGATAGTGGTTACTGTATTGTTGATCCTGGCTGGTTTGTGAGTTAACCGAAGTTAACTCGATCACTGGCTTGGTTTTGTGAGAACAGGTTGTGTCACCTGTCACCTCTTTCTTCATATTATTCACATCCTCGTCTAACTCTCGGATGCAAACACTCAAGTCTTGTTTCTCTTTTCGGGTGAGCACCTTCCTAGGGGATTGGATTAATCCGAACAGCTATAGACGCTCTAGATCATTTAGGAATTGATGATATTTGTGCCTCCTACTAGGATGATGGTCTGTGCCTTGCTCCCGAATTGGGGGGGTCCGTAGGGACCTGTGTCATGAATGAGCTACTCCTCTCGGGATGACCCTTATTGGAGGATCAACTCTCCTGATGCCTTCGTCCCTCGAGGGTCGATTCTACGAGTAGGGCTTCGGTCCCTTGAGTTAGATCATCGAGCGAACCCGCGTGGAGTGCATTCTTCTATAGCATGGTCCACCCTCCTTTGGGTGTGTCTATTAGTACCCCCAAAGGTCTGGAGGGCTATAGGTTTTGGTGATGGCACCCATCGGGGGGTCCAGTTCAACTTCCTTCACCTTTATGTTGGTCGGCTTGCACAGGATACGGATGTCATCTGTTCACGAGGTTCGCTAGTGTATTGGGTTGACTAGCAATTAGCCATGGATGCTCTCCATTGGCTAACGGAGTGACAAGTAATCCTTAATGGAGCAGAGTTGTCCCGAACTGGCAGATGAACCTCCGGAACATATCATTGGTTTCCAACAGCTGCAATTGAAAGTCATTAACTTGCGCATTGGTTGCTAGTGCGCCGAGGTTTAACAACGTAACTGGTGGAGGTGGAGGTAGAACTCCCTTGCTGATTGGGCTTGGCCATTGACCTATTGGCGATCTTCCCCCTATTCCCGGTGAGACGAGCCTACATAATGTGTCTACTGAGGGAGATCCTCAGCATTCACCTGGGCTGCTTGGTTTCCTTATCTTCCTTGAACAGTGGGAGGAGGCAAGGAACGTCCACTACAAAGATTCATGGTTCTTGTGGGTGGCTTGATAAAAAATGTTTCCCACAAATGGCGCCAATCTATTCTGACAAGAAATCATCCAAGGCAATTATGGAAGCTATACAGAGAGGAGAACATAAGAGAGTGAGGGTTGGGCTGATCCGATGGGGGACTCTTCAATGCCTAAGTCAAATCTCTCTGCAAACAGATAATTCTAGTAAGAATGGAAATAGTTTTCTTGATCTCTTGGAAAGGGGTTTACCTGGGTATTTGTAGCTGAAAATGGAGATCCTTGAGTAAGAGTTCCACTTTGGTAGTTTCCTAATGTGAATTGGAGTCCAAGTATTGTAGAAGTTCTAATGGGAAAGTGAGTGTGGGAGACGTTCTAGTTATGGGAACTCCGTGTCCAAATCATATCCCCATAGGATAGGGTGAGGTTCCCTTATTTCTAGGGAAGATTCAATATCTTCTTGAGAATCATTTTTTGAAGTAGGGCATGTCTGCTCTTTGCTAACAGGTCATGTGCTAGACTTGGATAACTCACTGAAGCGTGCCTTGGCAAGGGAACCCTTGGGGCTCTTGTGGCGAGCAACTTAGGTTGAGTGGTCCTTCTTCCGAGTGACCTGGGTTAAGCAGTTTGGTTGCCAAACTACTTATCCAAAATGGTGGACTGTATGTGCTATTTGTCATTTGGCTGGTAAGGCCATGAGCTTGCCATTTGGTCATAGATCTAGTGTCGTTGAGCTTGTTTAGTTGTTCTTTATTACCGAGTGACGGGACGTTCGTGCCACATCCCTCATGCGGACACCTGTATAGTCATTCAGAAAATCGAGGATCCTTTAGCAAAGCGGGTCAGATAGATGAATTGGTTGGTTCAAAGCCGATCGGCATGGCCCATATCGCTATTTATAGCATTCGCCCTTGTCGCTCACTTGGTCCTAGTGACACAATCTTAAGGGTAGTACATTTTTGTCATAACACTTTTAACATCCACAAACATCATTTTTAAATCTTTATATACTGCTATTCTCACTCCACTTTTGTTATTTTATCCCTTGTATTCCAAAGTTTATAATCGTTTAATTCTTTATTTATTTATTTTTTATCCTTCCATGTGGTATCTTGCATACAAGCAACGTTAATTTTTCTTCTTATCATTATATATCTATCACTTTGAATTCTCACTCCACTTTTATTATTTTATCCCTCGTATTCCAAAGTTTATAATCGTTTAATTCTTTATTTATTTATTTTATATCCTTCTATGTGGTCTCTTGCATACAAGCTATGTTAATTTTTCTTCTTATCATTATATATCTATCACTTTGAATTCTCACTCCACTTTTATTATTTTATCCCTTGTACTCTAAAGTTTATAATTGTTTAATTCTTTATTTATTTATTTTTTATCCTTTTATGTGGTCTTTTGCATACAAGCTATGTTAAATTTTCTTCTTATCATTATATATCTCACTTTGAATTCTCACTTCACTTTTATTATTTTATCCCTTGTATTCCAAAGTTTATAATCATTTAATTCTTTATTTATTTATTTTTTATCCATCTATGTGGTCTCTTGCATACTATGTTAATTTTTCTTCTTACCATTATATATCTATCACTTTGAACTCTTTTCCATTAAAGTTTATATGCTCCGAGATGCTAATTTAACTCTACACTTTTAAATTAAATTAGCGTCTTGACCTGTAACCGTTCGTGGTGCGAGAACCTTTATCTACTCAGTCATGGCAAGCGGCTGCCAAAATAATTGCTCATAAGAGACGTCCTAACTAATCCTTGCTCGCTATTCTCTACATCCAGATCATAGTAAACTGTGTCATCTCTCAGGGAGACTTCCTACTGTAAGTCCAAAATATAGAATTCTAAGATCCATGCAAAAAGAATTAACTAATAATTTTATAGCAATAGGCAGTAGCCGACCTGACTCATCAATCCTCCTTTATCCACAAAAAAACAGAACACTTCAACCCTTTCTCCTTTATCCATAAAAACACTGGCAGAGTTAGAGATCCAATCGGATTCAGATCGCTTGATCGGATCCAAGTCGAGACGCAGTTGAGAGCCATACCAACCCTCAACCGCCAAACCGGAAATTGCACGCTCATTAAGGCTTCTTGGTTTAGTCAATGGTCTCTCTCTCCTACCCTCGAACTCCCCGCCCTCGATTCTTCCGCCTATTGTCTGACCTTTCTCAAACCTTCTGCTACAGCTGATTTCTAATGATTTTGAACTCCTTTTAGTTATAATTGCTCGTAATTTGAGAAGTTTCGGGTGTTGATTTCAGGTTTTTGTACTCTGGTGCTAGATTTTTTCTTTCAATTAATCTTAATTTTGGCTGTCTTGGGTTGTATTTTTTGGAGGTTTCAGTTCTCAACTTGGGGAACTTGAAAATGGCGTCTTCGTTTCACTCTCCAGTTACATTACCTGCAACAAATGCTTCGGATCTTTTCCAAAGTTCGAGAAATGGTGTTAATGGTGTTCCTTTGAAAGCCCTGGGTAGGTTGCGGTTTGGGTTTGTGAAGAAGGATTTTACTGTCAATGCGAAGATTAGGAAGGTGAAGAAGCATGATCGTCCATGGCCAGATGATCCAGATCCTAATGTCAAAGGGGGGGTACTTACTCATCTTTCACATTTCAAGCCTTCCAAAGAGAGACCCAAGCCAGTTACGTTGGAGTTTGAGAAACCGCTTGTGGATCTGGAGAAGAAGATCATTGATGTAAGCTCAACTCTTCGAAATTCTCATTCAAAATGGGCTTTAGTAATTGATTTTATTGGTATAACTTTTGGAATTTCAGGGTTCGAATTTTTCCTTGCTTGCAGGTGCGAAAAATGGCGAATGAAACTGGTCTGGACTTCAGTGATCAGATTCTCTCATTGGAGAATAAGTACCAAAAGGCAAGTTCTGAATAAGCATCTAAACTGTGTTAAAAGTTTTTAGATCTAATATTAAAAGCAATTCCTTTAGCCGTGTAGCTTCCAGTATTAGTATATCTGATATTTTCATTTTTTTTCAGATCTATCTGATTTTTTCATGCCTCGACTTAAATTGTGCTAATTGGGGCATAGTTACTTTTTTTATTTTTAATATTCTCTAGACATACCTTCTCATGTGAGGATGTGAGGGAGACAGCTTGCTTCCTTTCATGAAAGACGGGAGATAATATATGCTTTAGTTTTGTATGTGTTATCCTTATTGATCCATCATGCTTTGCTTGCTTCTACTACTGTATGATGGATCATAAGTTTTAAGAGTTTCTTTGTGAAGATACATTCTGGTTCTGATTGCCTTCTGTTGGCTGTTTTAATGTTGATTTCAGGCGCTGAAGGACTTATACACACATCTGACCCCGATACAACGTGTGAATATTGCTCGTCATCCAAACAGGCCAACTTTTCTTGACCATGTGTTTAACATGACTGACAAGGTTTAGTAATTTTGTGGAGATACTGACTTTCAGTGCATTATATATATATATATATATATATATATTGGTCTGCTTTTGAGGGAAATATTTGACTTACTATCTTTTTGGATCACTGTCTAGTGGGTTGAACTTCATGGAGATCGAGCAGGTTATGATGATCCTGCTGTTGTTACTGGTATTGGAACCATAGATGGTAGAAGCTATATGTTCATGGGACACCAGAAAGGAAGGAATACTAAAGAAAACATTAAGCGCAACTTTGGAATGCCTACTCCACACGGGTATTTCCTTTTGATTATCGAATTATAGCATGAAAAAAATTTAGTTGTATTATTGTTAATTACTTACAATCTTATTGTTAGGTTATTTCTGTTCATTTTGTCCTATTGTGGTTCGAATTACACATGAGATGCAATCCAGGTTTATTTAGTTAAATTCAAAAAGTTTTGGAAACCTCTGGTCGTAGAAAGCGTTAAAATGCTAAGCAGTAAGTTTAATTTTGAACAGTTACCGGAAGGCTTTACGTATGATGTATTACGCTGATCACCACGGATTCCCTATTATCACTTTCATTGACACACCGGGGGCATTTGCTGACCTTAAATCGGAGGAACTAGGCCAAGTATGTATTTGGATTTAGCTGTACCCGTAAATACACGTTTCACTGCTTACTGGATACTGAGTTTCCCTTTTTGCATGCAGGGTGAAGCTATAGCCCACAATTTGAGGACCATGTTCGGTCTGAAGGTTCCAATTGTCTCTGTTGTTATTGGAGAAGGTGGTTCTGGTGGTGCTTTGGCCATAGGCTGTGCGAATAAATTACTAATGCTTGAAAATGCAGTTTTCTATGTTGCCAGGTGATTTTGTGATCCATTGATTTTGTTGGAGCTACTCTAGGTACTGAACAATTGCTTGCTGGGTTTTTCCATGCACTATATTTTCTTGTGTGATTAATTAACCAAGTGAATGAAAACCAAGTGAATGATGCTTAATATCTTTTGTCTAACCAGTTTATTTGGAGAATTACTTAACAAGGTTTTAATTATCAACAATAAGGATCAATTACAAAGATTCTCTGGCAATGTAGGTTTTGTATTTGAATGGAAGAAGCTAGGCTTCTGATTGTTTAAGAATTCTCTGTTCCGACTAACTTGTTGATGCAGACGGATTTAAGTAACCTGCGTCTAATGGGCCCAAGAAGAGTTATAACTGATTAGTGTCTAATTGAAGAAAGTCAGAGATAAGATGCCTGTCACCATGACTAATGCTGGGGTTTTACCATCGGACCACTTGGAAGAGAGCCATTCCCATATAACTAAAATCCAAATGATTACACTCCAAGTATTCTGATCACAATGCTTTTATATAGGCATGTCATTGCCACCAGATCCTAGCTCTAGACAAAATTGACTTTTTTTTTGCGTTGTTGATAAGTGAATTTAACTTTCTGTCTCTGAAAATACTTTCTAATATGACTGTAATTACAATTTAACAGCTCCTATGAATGTTTGATCCTTTCTTAAATAAATAAGTATATCAATGTAAGAAATAGAATCCGAATAAAACACCTCATTAGTAAATTGTTCATAAATTTCCAAAGATAGACGAGTTTTGACTTTCTAAAATAGACCCAAAGAAAAGTGACTGAAATAACCCAGTATAATTTGATCCAGTGCTCCCAATCATCATGTTTGGAAAAATATATTCTATTTCTTGAAACCCCAAAAATTTACAAGTTTTGAAATATATGATATATCTAAATGGAGTTTTCCAATGACCAGTAAGGATATATAAGGTAGGTCTCTACAGATTATCCCATTACTGAACAGTGGGTATCATTTGGCATGCCTTGCTACTGATTGGTTAAAGTTGGACCCTTTGGTCCAAATAAAGTTAGTGGACAACTTATTTCCATAGATGTATCAGTTGCGGAGGCTTCACCATTTTTTCCTTCCATTTTATTACTTACTGATATACATCCAGAAACTTTAAAATATTGCGGAAAATTTTGGTGTAAACCCTGCTTGTAACATGAAAAATCAACTGAGATGCACTGCTGATTGGGAGAAGACACATTGCCGTACTGTTAGAAAGGATTTGATGGGCCGAAGCTGCACTGCTGTACTGAAAGAAAGGATTTACACCTCCGCATTATAGATGGGATTGGCTGTGCTGATCCTGAAACCTGTTCTATCCTTCCTGATCTTCGGCCAGTAATGTGAATTATTGACAAGCAGTGGATAGATCAGATTGGCCAATCTGCCTGTATGATCTTGATACTTGAAACCTTGATTGGACGCTTACTCTGTATGTATCAAACACATAGGCACCAGTCCTCATCCCATGCCCCCCCCCCCCCCCCCAAAAAAAAAAAAAATCAGATCTTTGTGTGAAGGAAGACCATAAAGAGAAATCATCAAGTTATCACTGCTGGTAGCATAGACATGGGACAATATCCAGGGCCAAAACTTGCTGGCCTTGGGCAAAAAAAATTAAATATGGAAGCTAGAGTTTGACAGTGTTTAGGCAATGGTCTGTATAAGGGAGCTTATCGTGTTCCTTTTCCCAAGTGTCTGCCTGCAGTTGCAAGCCACCACTGCCTCTATTAATTTTTTTTTTTGGAGGGGGGGCGATTCATGTTCTCATGCACTCTCTTCCTTCTGGAGAGAGCCTCAGGCTCAGTTGCGTGGCAGAGCAAGACCTCACTACAGTGACCCAAAATTAGATTCTCTTTTTTCCTGCATGAAATTCAAGCTGCAGAGGCCCAAAATAAGGTTTTTGTGTGGAGAGGATAGAGTTCTCAAGATTTAGATGATGGAAGCATGGACTGGGATAAAATCCTACTTGAGCATTTATACAACCCTAGGCCAAAATTTGAAAATAGTTGCTAGGATTTGACTTTAGAGATGCCACTTGTTGTAGGCCTGGCAGGGGCTTGCCACCACCGGCATCTGATGGGGAGGGAGATGAGTAAGGTAGTGTTCTCTTGTGGTGTCTCTCATCTTCTGATCCTTCTTTTTTATTTTCGCTGTCGACTATTAGTTAACCGCTAGGGATGGTAAGGTAATAATCGTAAGGGGGTTGCGTTTGGATCTCGTGCTGCAATTCTTTTGGTAGTGCTGCTGCTGTGGGGTTGCTATAGTCAGTTTGGGCTAGAAGCAGTGCCTTCTTTTGGGGTGGGCAATATGTCTTGCATGGAATTGGATACGTTGGGATTACTGTAGTACAGAAGGGTTGGGGGGAGTGGTTAGGGCAGACATGTTCTTTCAAATCCCAGATCTGGTTCTGTTGGTGATGTGCAGAACTGTGTGCATGGCACTGGCGATACTTGAATGATTCCATCTGATGTACTAAATTCAACTGATACCCTAGGAGGGAACACTTATTTCAATGTACTGTTCCTTCAAGAAGTGCATTGGTAAAAATATCATGTATTCAAGTATCTACATGTGTATTTTTTTATTTGTTTGTTTCAAGAAATAGAGAACTACTGTGCAGTGGCAAACATTGATTTCTTATTTTAAATAGACACTAGAAAACGAAAATATCCCAAAACACTTTTGATGTTTTAAAACAGAAAGAATTGAAAGTGTATCAATACAGCCATTGAAATTACTCACGTTCTTCCTGGATCCACATTTTACTGAGGTAAGACAATTAATATTTGAGTAAAAACAGGGTGGCATCTCATTGTTGCTTGTCACAGCCAGTTTCTTTGTTAGTAGAAACTTCCATATACTTTCACTTCATAATATCCTATTAAAAAGGAAATCAGAGTAGAGTAAAATGTGTTGGCTTGAATCTATATCATATGGTTGTCCAATGGATTCCTCTGTTATTGTTTGCAATGAGATACTACTATGCTAATGCAATTTTCCAGTCTGTAAATTGTTCCTATTTATTTCATTTTCTTAATGTTGCATTTTTCTGCATCTTTATATATAAGTTTTCTGTTTTTCCACTCAATAGCCCTGAAGCTTGTGCGGCGATCTTGTGGAAGAGTGCCAAAGCTTCTCCAAAGGTGAGTGGTAGTATTCCCTTTTTTGGCATGTCTGTTTAGGTTGCTTTAAGGATAGACATGACATTTTCTATCTGCACAGGCTGCGGAGAAGCTGAGGATAACTTCTACCGAGTTGTGCAAGCTGAAAATTGCAGATGGCGTCATTCCAGTAATTATTCTCCAGTTTTTTTATTTTTTTATTGTGATGCATTTTCTTATTTATTCATTAATAGGTAGGTAAAGGATTTAATTAGTAAGCAAAAATGATTACATGGTAGTATTGATACAATGATCAGCATTTCTTCATGCAATATTACATAACTCATAGGAAAAGTCAGGAAACAAGAAAAGCTCACCCATTCCTAGATGGGATAGACGCAACAAAATCAGCAGAAAGTTAGCCTCTCCAAATATGCTGAAACTCCCCAAGTTGAAATTGGGAAGTTAAATCAATATCACTTAGAAAATGTCTTGTGTACTATGGCAGCTAGCTTTGCTGACAACAGCATCTACCACAATTTTACTATCATATCTGATTGGCAAATGAGAAGTCCCCTTCTCAATCCTTGATGTCATACCCCTTGTATGAGACAAAATATCCATAGAAACAGCCGAGACTTCTGCATCGATCTAATCCAAGATAACCATAGTCCTTGGGAGAGTCCTCCCCATAAGTAGATCTATTCTGGCTCAGAGTTCCTTCACAATGCAAGGCATAATAACCGTTGGGAGCCTGTCTAGGATACACCTCTTTGAGAGGCTCATCTCCTCACAATTGATCTTCCCATAAGTGCACTCTTTCACCCTTTGCCATCTAATATCTATCCAAATAAAATAGGCACAAGTCTACTCATGATCTTAGAGCACCTTGAGTATAACTCTATATTGGCTACCATTGTATCCCACCCATTTCCATATAGTTTATCTTTTGTCTCATATATTATCAACCACTTGGCAATTATTGAGAAGTTTATAAGAAAAGTATGATGCAGGCAGGGGCGACAATTTGATCAATTAGGCTTCATTAGACTCAATGTTATGTTGGTTTATATGGTTCATGGGCTATGTATTTTTGGGGTTACTGTTGTAAAGGGTTGTTCTATATGCCCAAGTATGAGGGATTTGAGTCTTACATGAAATAAGGGTTTAGCTTCTTGTTTCTATTTTAAGTTCTTTAGAAGGTTTAGGCTAACTTGTGTCCACATTGAGTTTCTATTTTGAGTTGTTTAAATTTTGTAAGAGAGGTTGAGAATCTGGTTGTAGAAACTCCAGAACCTCTAGAAAATTTCTATTTTCCGATTCCTTGCTCTCAAGTTCAGAAATTTAATAAAGTTTCTGTTTGTTATAAGCTGTGCTTATAAGTAGAAAGTAGGAAGTCAGTTAGCCTGTAAATTAGTGGTTGGATATGCTATGTAATTCAGTGATTTTTTAGATGAATGAATCAGAATTGGTAGACTTTCTGAGGTTGCCATTTCCATTGATGTTCTTGTGTGGAATTCCCAATACACACGATACCCTAGTTTAGGTCTTACTTCCAACCCACTTGTTTGATTAATAACTTCTCCATCTCCCTCTATTTGCCTATAACTTCTTCGATTATTGTCTGTTTGCCTTCCCCACTGTTTTTGAACATTAAATCCCTATACCAGTATATCAAACCAGGGCCTGTCCCTTCTTCTGGATGCAGCCGTAGTTGTCTCCCTATAACTAATTTGATTATTGTCTGTTTACCTTCCCCACTGTTTTTGAACATTAAACCCCTATGCCAGTAGATCAAACCAGGGCCTGTCCCTTCTTCTGGATGCAACCACGGTTGTCTCCCGCATCTAGGTGACCCAAAGTGTTGGAGGGGGTCCAGATGCAAGGCTACACCAACAAGGCATCAAAGGTGGGCTGCCTGGGAGATCAAGACGCCTGGATGTCCAGGCGACACCTTGACAACTATGGATGCAACGTATCACTGGTCCTATCACACCCTGCCCCACAGAGTTAAGAGATTCCTGCAGTACTCACACCATTGTTACTGTTGATTGATTATGCCCTTTTAATTTTTTCTATTCAAGATAAATCTAAGATCAAGGCTAAGCCTCATGTAGGGTTAGAGTATAGAATCCATCACATGAGAGGAGACCAGGGTTACCTGCTGTTGTACCATACGGAATGCAGCACTTCCCCAATCTAGCAATGGTAAGGAACATAGCAAATCTTTTCAGCAACTCTGCTGAAGGAGGGAGGAGACCTCCACCACACGGCTGGTGATCAAAACCTTAAGAACCAGGGAGAAAGGAGAGAGAGTGCCCGTGATTCCAAGGAGAGAGAATCGCAGGTAGGGAGAGAGGCTACATGTGTGACAGATTCTTCTCTCCCCTCCTCTCCTCTCCTCTCCTCTCCTCTCCTCTCTTAATTATAAAGCTAAGCTGCTATACTAACCGTGATTTGTTCTGATTGGGAAGATCTTGGATCCCATTAAGAAATCCACCTAATTATACTTAATTAGTATATTCCTTAATTCTCAAGTAAAGATATTTACATATAACAACATTAAAAGTAGATATACGATCTATGGTCCCAAAAAATCAAGTTTATTATTGTCAAGTCCCTCCACCCAGCAACATCATATGATGAACCTTCGGGCATGAAAATTACTATTATCACAACCTAGTCCGTTGGACTGTCTTGTACAGAGAATATGAACCATCGATTGGACACCAAAACATTTAGAGACTAATAATTAATACTTGATAATATTATAAATCCTTTTATTAATATTTACAAAGGATGCCTGATGTAGATAAGTCACTTAATGGGCATACTTTATTGCAAGTAAGCCTTGGGTTGGGTTATGTATGTGTTGGACCTTTGATCCCATGGGTTTTCTTTGTAATGAGCCACTTTAATGAGCCTAAATTATGGGTAGAAAGTAGGAAAACGGGATTTAATTCATTAGTTTAGTTAGAGTCCTGTTTTAAGTCTGTTTCCTTTGTTATTTCAGTTTGAGTCAGTTTAGGTTTCCCTATTAGTGAATGACTAGTTATCTACCTACTCCATATTGGATTTCTAGTCCTACTCCATGTTGGAGTTCCAGTCTAGTCCTATTATAAGTCCAAGTCCCACTGGGAGTGTCTAGTCCTATTTGGAAACTAGCTCCTAGTTATGTTAGGATTGCTATTCAGCCCTCTTTAAATAGAGGAGTTTATGTAATCAATTCACAGATTTGAATGAATGAATTATTGAGTGATTACTCTTCAGTTAAAAGCTGTTATTGAGAGGTCAGGTGCCTAAACCTTTGAGGGGTGTGATACTCAAAACCTGAGAGGTGAGATATCCATTCCTTTATTATTTTTCATCCTTCTCAACCCACCATCTTGTTTTTTCTTCTTAGTTTCCATTACTTTTTTCTGTTCTTAATTTTTATTGTTGTGAGATTTCCAAGAGAGAGTTTTCAGATATGTCAAGCCCTATTAAATCAGAATTGACCAGCAAAGGAATTCCAATTTTGAAGTCCAATCGATCTCCAATATCTCCTCCATCTGAAGTCTGATCTACCTGGTCTTGCTAGGGGCTGTTCCACATCATTAGTGGATCAATCGATCCATCTTGGAAGAACCATTTAAGGCTACCAGCTGCTGTCCCTACAGAATTCTGACAAATTCTCTCCTATGTTTGATTTTCAAGAAAGTGAATATCTCAACAACCGATCGTCGAAAGTCCTTCAAATTTTTAGGTTTTTGTATCCTTCCTAGGGACTACCTATGTCCAAGAGTGCAGCTCAATTGGAGCCCTACAGACCTGGCCGGACCTCTCTCTGTATAGCCATATTGCATGTCTCTCTCTCCTATCGGGTTGGGTTTTGGGCTGGTTTTGCTCCTGTATTGGTATTGTACCCTTAGGGGTTTATTTGATGGTCTTCTTTCCTTGTTTCTTGGTCCTATTTCTCTTGTTCTCCTAGGTTTATTTGTGGTTATTATGAAGTTAGTTGTGTCCTAATTGTCTTGTTTGGAGTTGTAATACACTACTGGTAGTTTACTTGTAATCTACTCTTGCATTAATGCCACCAGTAACGAAATTTCGTCCAATTACAAACATACATTCTCTCTCTTTGATATTCACTATGAATACAACACACTCTTATATAGTTTAGGAGACATTGACCGTTAGTGCACCAAAGCCCATAATGCCTGGCTGTAATGATAAGGACCTCTCAGGTTTGGGGACCAATTGCAATCTACTAATGAGAATCTTTTTCTTAACATTACTGAGAGTAATCCATTCGAGATTCACATGTGATCCAGTTCAATATACAAACAATATGTATACTTACACCTGTGTTTTAGAATCTCTATTCCTAAGAATCACACATTGAGACAAACATATGAGCATAATACCAGTTCTGTCCCTAGTTGTGAACGAATTTAGATTTAAAACCTAAGGATAATGCACATTATTATCATGCTATTAAATCAATGTTTAGCCATTTATATCAATTTGATGGACACACTTCCAACAGTTAGGGCTATTAGAGTAGGGAACCTAATTGGAGTTTCTACCCCATCTGAGCCCTATATCAGTTGTTAATTTTCTCCCCATTGAGCCCAGTTCTGTCCTATTTCAACTTACATTGAGTTACCTTGTTTCTGACCTATCCCAGAACTTAACAGTTTAGTTTCCATTGGCTAATTAAATTCCAGATTTCATACGACAGATGTAACCCTATTCTGTCCTGCGTTAGGTCTTGTACTGTTTACCAATTTCAGCCCTACTTAGTTTAGGTTTAGGGTTTGTAGGCTGGCACCAATTTTGTATCATAGCCTAATTGTACAGTTTACCAATTTCAGCCCCACTTAGTTTAGGCTTCGGATTTGTAGGCTCGCACCAATTTTGTATCAGAGCCTAAAGGTTACTTCGTCCCTCATGGAGTCCCAGTATGAATCTTTATTTTCTCATTCACTCTCAAATTAATAAAGTTGGAATATTCTTGAAGAGATGAAAAAGATAGCTGAGAGTAAATATTCAGATGACAAGAGTGATGGTAGCCTCCAACGTATTCTGTTCTGTACTACCTCTTATATTTCCCTAATCTAAGCCCTAATTCATCAGTTTAGGATTAGGGTTTGTGGGCTGCCACCAAAGTATTTCCTACCCCTAGACCACCTTCTATAATTGGCATACTAATGGGGGCTGAGATTGAAAAACCAATTTAATGGGCCCAAACCAGAGGTTGAAAGCTGAGAAGATCAGTTGGATTACATTGGACAGATCTGACCTTAGATTTAATGGTTAAAACTAACGAGAAAAAAAAAAAATCCAGATCTGATGATGGAAGATAGCTGAGATAATATCTGAAGTTCTAATGAAAATCAGAAATTAAAATAGTGAACTTTTGAGGAGTCAATGGGATAGCTGAGATAATATCTGAAGTTCTGATGAAAATCAGAAATTAAAATAGTGAACTTTTGAGGAGTCAATGGGATTATGGGACAAACAAGGGAGGAAATATGGGATGAAAAATGGATCAATGGGAAGAAATATAACGGAGAAAAGAAGGAAAGAGAGAGGAGATTGTGTATGTGTGTTGGGGGGGGGGGAGAGAGAGAGTACAAGAACCCCCAACCCCCTCACTGGGGGGGAGAGAGAGAGTACAAGAACCCCCAACCCCCCCCTCAGTGAGGGGGTGGGGGGGATTTATTCAAATTCAACGTGCAGTAACCATGGAATGAGATAAACACTTCTCCTAAATCCACGGATCGGAGTTGGGCCAAATTGATGTACAAGTTACCCATAGTACTCTCCTGGTCAGGAAATCAGCCAAGCTGTTATTCTCCCATGGAACATATTTTAAAAACACAAGAAACAAAGTAGGAAGACAAATGAAGAATGTCCTCCAAAATTAATCTCAAAGACAATAGTGTGGCTGTGGTTCCTCGCTGCAAAAGAGCAATAACACTCTTGTTATCACTTTCAGTGATGATCCTTCTATAATTTTCAAAGATGGCTTCTAGCATTAGTATGCTCACAGCTTCATCCACTGCCGGATCTTCAAACTGTAAATGCCTTGAAACTGCAACCATGGAACGCCCTTGGAAGTCAACAACAACAACAAACTCAGCCTTATCCCAACTTAGGATTGGGGTCACTCCCGAAAACCCTAAGCGACAGAAATGCTCGAAGCGAAGGAACCAACCCTTCTGTGGCCGCTCCCATGGAGCAGCCCACCACCCTCTCGCTTTGCCTTCTCTCTCTCTCTCTCTCTCTCTCTCTCTCTCTCTCTCCTCTTTCTCCTCCCTCCATCTTTCTTCGTCCTTTGCATCTCCCCTTTCCCTCTCCCCTCTTTCCTTTCTTCTTCTTCTTCTCTTCCTCTCCCTTCTTCACCCCCTCCACTTCCCTTCTCTTCTTCTTCTTCTTCTTCTGTTCCTAGTGTCAACCATCTTGCTTGGTGTTGAAGCTATTGAAACTGCTCGGCTCCCCTTCCCACCAACAGCCTGCCCTGCTTGGTCAATAGACGAGTTGGTGTTGGCCCCTTCTGGGCTAGGTGCTACTCGGTCATCGTTCTGCTAGGCCTATTGCCCTTTTGGATGCCTCTCCCGCTAGGCCTGTTGTCCTGTTGGTCGTCAGCCCTCTTGGCTGTCTGCCCTTCCTGATGCCACCATGCTCATTTGTTTTGTTCACTAGCTTGCTTGCTCCATCACTTTTGCCTCTCAGTCGGTTGCTCGCCAAGCCTGCATCCCTTTTAGACGCCACTTTCGTCAGGCCTGCCATATTGTTTGTCGTCAGCCCCTCAATGTTTGGCACCCTTCCAGATGCTGACTTGTGTGGTCTGTCTGCTAGCTCACAGCATTGGCCTCCACCCTTGTTGTTTGCCACCCTCGCTGGGCTTGCCAGTAGTCAGTAACTTGCCTTTCGGACTGTTGGTTGCTGGATCTTTGTCCAGATTGGAAGCAGCCTCTTTGACACCAGCCCGTTGGGCTGCTCTAGGTCGGAAGCCACTCTGTCATGCCCTCTGAAAGGCCTGCACCCATCCGCTAGGCCAATTTCCTGCTAGGCCGTGGCCCTCTACAATGTCAGCATCCACCATCGCTGCCTCTTTACCGGCGGTGCTCCTTCGTGTTGGTGGCTAGGAACTATCGTGTTGTGATTAGATTGTTAGGGTTTGTGGTTCTATTCCCGATTTGGCTGGCCCCTTCTCTTTTTGTTTGGGCATCCTTGATGGTTGTAAAAGTTTCCTTAGCCCATGTGGGTCCATATTGGTGCCCTTTATGGACTTTTGTATCCCTTATTGGGTTTCTAGTTGGGGATATAGAGTTGGCTACATGGATCCATGACAAATAAAAGATAAAATAAAAACCTAGACAGAGTTGCCAACAAGTCAGGAGGATCTCAGCTACATGGGGTTGGTTACTTGAATCCTAGCCCTTCAATAGGCTCTATCCAAAGTCATACATGGGATGAGACCGAGACTATGCATGTCATTCTTCACCACTTCACCTAGATTTATTTTAGGCCCACCTCTAGCTCTTTTAGCCCCTGGGAATCACATCCAATAAATCCAATACACCCTTTATTTGTCCCTGTCAGCATACTAGCATCACAATTAAACTTGAAATAGTTTGGTGGAGGTGCAGCCCATGAAGTTTGTGCCTGTATAGCCACCGAGAGACTGCACGATGAGTTTTGGGGCCTTGCATTGCCATTACTAGATGATAGCCGTCATTTGGCCTAACCTCATGGAAATTATAAGTTTGCAAATTACCCACAATAAACACTACAGTATGGACATCTTCGAGTCATAACAGGTCTAGCTGCAACATTTTTTTGAGCACCAACAAACTCCTTGAATGTAATTTTGGAAACCCGAATCACCTCTTCTAGGGTTTAAGTATGCCTCCTAAAAATAGTGTCATTCCGTGCAATCCACAATTACCGGAAAATAAATGTACATAACGAAACCGATTCCCTTGCAATGGCTTTCCCAAGATATGAAAACAAATTCCACTCTTAAATCCAATCAACTATAGATATGTTACCAAGGTTACTCTCAAACCAAACTGCACAAGCAAAAGAGCATTTTAGGAGAATATGGGTAATTGATTCGTGACCCAAGCATCGAAAGCAACTCGGATCAACCTCCACTTTACAAACGACATAATGCATCTGTAGCAAGACTAGAGGTGCAAGAATGCCATAATAAATGCTTGATCTTAGGCAAGGAATAGATATTTCATATTTTTTTTTTCCAAACGACATTTACAAAAGACTATGAGTGGCGCACAAATGATGAGGTGCCGAAGCCTTCTTTAGGGGTTTCCATTCAAGTTTATCCCTTTGAGGGAAAAGTGGTAACTTGATCTCGGATCTTTCCCTAATATCATGGGCATTAAGAAGTCCATCCATAATATCATATCCGCAAGCATGATTAACCTCATCAATAAGATTTGCGACATTAGTCATAGGTGAATCTAAAGGCCAAAGAGAAGAAGCCTTGTAGCCTTTGTTTGTAGGAATCCATCGATCCCTTAAAACCGAAATTTAGGTCAAAATTTCCGAAACTAGTCGAGACCATGTATTTTTTCTAGGCTATTGCTGGAAATTTGGGCCGAAATATCCAAACCTTGTTATCTCGGGGCCCACCGAAATGTCCAAAATTTCAATCGAGATTTCCAAGACGAACTATGGTGTTGGGTCTTGGCTGACACGTAGAGGGGGGTGAATCGGTATATCAAATTCTTTTTCTTTTTCCAACTGTACCGTTGACGTGGCAATCACTGTTGGCACTTTAACAAATAGATACTCAGTCTACTGATGTTGTCTAGAGCTGCTATATGTACTATTGACAATCCTCACTGCTGTGCAGAGCTTACATAAATTATACTGCTGCCCAGAGTTGTCTCACAAGCCCAACAAGACAATCACGTTCTCATGCATACACAGTTGTATGCACATCCACACTGCACCACCAAGTGACCAAGCCTATCTGATGTGTACACCCATCCTGCAGCCAACTACTCCAATAAACAAAGCACATATGCACAATCACAACACAAAATATACGTGCTTTGGCAAGTTGCCTACATGCACGGAGTAATGTCCCTGTCGGGCTCAGCATTTACTCAAATACTAATTTTAACTGTACCTATAGCCAAGGGAATACATTCCCATTTACCACCCTTGATGTTCAATGGCTAGGTCTTCACCCCTGTTTTTCCCCAAATGATCTGAGAGTCCGTACTCAAGGCAATTAGGTTTAGGTAGTGGTAATTACCAAAGAACGCACATTCCCTGTGTCTAACACCCACTGAACACCAATTACAATACCAAGGTTGGGCTTATAACAATGCCCTACAATGAAATCCCACATAGCATGGGTCTATGGCAGTATAATCTAGCTAAGCATATAATAGAAATATAGTAAATCAAATGCACAAGTCAATGAGTGTAGAATATCTTATAACCTTGCAATGTCTCTGATTATTGGTTACTAGAGATAGAACCAAAAAATCTGATTGTCCACTAGAATCTTCAACCTCCCCAAGTCAATGGAGAAATTAGAATCTTCAAGTGCACTATGGAACCCGAATCTGTCTGTATTTGAAACACTTTGACAATGAGTTTGTGATAAAGACAAACACTCTCTCTTATTTTCCTCGCTTTCCTTCTCTTTTCTTTTCTTTTCCTTCTCTCTTTTTCCTTTCCTCTCCTTTCTTTTCTTTTCCTTTTCTTTCCTCCTTTGTGGAAGCTAACTGTTGCTTCAACAATGGAAAAACAACCTCTTCTCTTTCTCTCTTTTTCTTCTTCCTTTCTTCCTTTGTAGAAGCTTTAATGGCTCAACACACACACACACTCATCTCTATTTTTCTTCTTGTCTTATTCTTCTTCTTCCTTTTCTCTTCCCTTTCCTTTTCTTCGCTACTACCAATAGAGGTTGCTGCCTTGGCTTTCATTAGCTTTATAGACCTCTAATGGATGCTACAAATCAGATGCAAGAGAGTACATGTTCAACATTCAAACCAAAGCTTCCATAGAGCTTCAACTCCATTTTCGGATAACCTTAGCAGCCCACCTCTTTGGTTTATTGCTACAGGAAGATAACTCTCTCAAAAAACGAAGAAAACCCATTTTCCATCATCCCAAATGGAGTTAGGATGAGGGAGCTATCGCACTTTGAAGATCGGCCTCTGATGTTGCTTCAAACGAAATCTTTACTGGGCTTCATGTACTCCTGCGCATTACCAAATAATAAGGCTAATCATGGCTCTTGGATCTGATGCACAAATATCCTTTTTTAATAAAGGGCAATTTGATGCAGTTGCACAATGGACTTGGAAAAAAGAATATCTTTTGATTGGATTTTCTTTTGTTTTAGAAATAATTTCTTTTTAAATTAGCTAGCTTCTAATTTTAGAATAGTTTCCTTTCAAGTAGTTTCTATTAATTGTTTGATTTTTTTCCTTTATATTGGACATGTAAACGATGGAGAAGTTCAGTTTTACATTTTTGAATAATTGAATGAAGTTGAAGAATTTGGGTTTGGATCCATGACTGCCAATCCCTCTTCGTCCCTCTCTGAAATCTGTTAATCTCTTCTTTTTCCCTTCTCTTATTTCCTTTCTATTATTTTCTGGTTTTTTTTTCCTTACCCTGTTCTGCACAACAGTTGCAGCCCTAGTTTAGAGGATCGATCTCCTTCTCCTTTAAGCTATTTGGGCTGAGTCTTTGGTAGAGAGTTCCCTACCAGTAGGCGACACAAATCCAAGAGAAGCCCTTCCAAAACTTGGTTTTTGTGGTGATAAATCAAACCCAGACCGAGATCTGAGTTTTTCCATTGTCAGATCCAGTTGCAGACACAAACACATTAGATCTGGGCCATCGAGATTTTCTGGTGCTAGATTTATGAAAGACCTGATGCTGCGACCCTTCGCTGGAAGTTTCAGGCCAAACTGAGGCCTACTGAAGAAGCTCTCTCAATCTGAGGTCGTCCCAATGTCCATTGGTTCTGTACGTTGCTGAAGGTTGAAGACAACCTTCAAAAAGTGAGATTTTTCCCTTTCAAATTGGATGTTTCCAATACTGCCCCTCTCTTCTTCCATTATCTTCTATAGTCCCTATCTTTATTTCTAATTCCAGAATACCCCTCCCTCATCAGATGTTATTCCTTGTTTGCCATTTACTAGCTTGGTGACTTATAATTACAATTCTGCCACTCTTTATTAGAAACACCAAATTAATTCCAGAACTGAGTTTTCTTTGGGATTAATTCCAGATCTGTCCTCATTCAGCTATTTCACTAAAAAGGGGGTTTTTAAGTTGTGCCTTAAATTATATTACTGCCACTGGTTTGTTTAAACTGAATTATTTGTTAATTGTGGGCCCATAAGCGATCCGCATCAAGTGGTATCAGAGCAAATTTCCTGCACTTCTCTAACCATGACAGGTAACGTTACCAATGCTGAGTTGAACAAATTGTATCGTGAGGTACTTGACAACCAACAGAAAACTAATGCTAGGATTGAGAAGAATGAGGCCAAATATGGCAAGTTCGTGGACGACACTCAATGTGCCCTCGCTAAGATTCTTGCCTTTATGCAAAAGTCTGAAACACGAGTCGATTAAGGACCATCTACACCACCTCCTCAGTTTAATGCCCTACGGATTGAAGATACACCACCAAGTGCAACGTGATCCAGTTGTTCCCCAAGATGTTACCCGGAAATTTTCTGACAAAGATTATGGCGTCAAAGTTGAGGTTCCAGAGTTCAGTGGTGAAAAGAGACCTGAGGAATTTCTTGATTGGCTTACCAAATTTGAGAGGATTTTTGCATATAAGTCTCTTCCAGATGTGAAGAAGTGTGAACTCATCCTCACTAAGTTTATGGGGTATGCATGTTCATGGTGGGATGATGTACTGCATGCAAGGTTTGTCAAAAGACTTGGACCCTTTACCAATTGGGAGGTCATAAAGCAGATTCTGATTGAAAAATTTGTTGCTCTTAATTATGAAAAGGTAATGTTCCATAAATTGATTAACTTGCAACAAGGTAACAAGGATGTGGATTCCTACACCCTTGAGTTCCACAAGTTGTCTTCAAGGTGCCGACTTCAGGAAACAGACCAGCAGCAGGTGATGCGATATATCAGTGGGTTAAGAGCACCGAGATTCGACTTGAGTTGGCTAACACTGATTTCAGGTCTGTTGATGTGGTAGCGGCTCATGACAAGACAGCTGAAGAGAAGTCCATTTATTGGAAGGGTATGCTGAAGACTTCTTCAGTTTATAGACCATCACGTATGGAGGAAAAGAAGCCTGAAGCTAGCAGAGTTGAGAAAAGGTCAGAGTTCAACAAGGATAGTGTTGGGGTGAAGAATATCATATACCATAGTTGAGGTGAAAAGGGTCACTACCCCAACAAGTGTCCCAACAAGACTCGTTCTGTGAATGCAGCAGAGAAGCAATCAATTGAGAATAGTGAAGATGAATCTCGTTTCTATCCTTATCCCCTCGAGGACAATGATATTGTCGATGATGAAGATGAAGATGAAGATGACGATGTAGAAGCTCATTCAGCTAGTCTTTCATCATTTTCAAATAGACTAGTTGATAAAGCTCCTCTCTTCAGATAGAAGGGTACTCTCCTGCACAACTCCGACTCTACTGATGTTCATGCAGTTATTGATACTGGGGCAGAAGCAAACTTCATATCTGTTGAATTTGTTCAAGCACACAACCTTCCACAGAAGCAACTTTTCAAGAAGATTCACGTGCGAGGTTTTGGACCCATAGCTCGAGAAGAGGCCACTGTAGTTGTTCGAGTACACTTATAGTTTGGGCCGTTACAGTACCATGTCACCTGTTTGGTCACCCATTGGCGCACTGCGACTTTCTTCTAGGGCGACCTTGGCAGCAACATGCAGACATTCTCTACGATGGTGCACGGAACACCATCAAGGTGAAGCAAGGAGGTCGTATGTACTTAATGAGGCCACATGCATTATCTGACATGCCACGTCGTCGACTGACTCCTACTCCAGTGACATGTCAGCCTACTCTCCCTCCTCTTGGAGTTATGTTTCCTTTTGTTTCGAGATATGTGCCACCTCATCGGCGAGCGATTTACAAGGGAATCTTAGGAGCACGACCTAACTCGCCGGAGTCGAGTTCTTTGAAGACCGAGAGAGCTGATGCAATTGCACGGTGGACTTAGAAAAAAAAAATATCTTTTGATTTGATTTTCTTTTGTTTTAGAAATAATTTCTTTTTAAATTAGCTAGCTTCTAATTTTAGAATAGTTTCCTTTCAAGTAGTTTCCATTAATTGTTTGATTTTTTTCCTTTATATTGGACATGTAAACGATGGAGATTTTCAGTTTAGATTTTTGAATAATTGAATGAAGTTGAAGAATTTGGGTTTGAATCCATGACTGCCAATCCCTCTTCCTCCCTCTCTGAAATCTGTTAATCTCTTCTTTTTCCCTTCTCCTATTTCCTCTCTATTATTTTCTGGTTTTTTTTCTTACCCTGTTCTGCACAACAGTTGCAGCCCTAGTTTAGAGGATTGATCTCCTTCTCCTTTAGGCTATTTGGGCTGAGTCTTTGGTAGAGAGTTCCCTACCAGTAGGCAACACAAATCCAAGAGAAGCCCTTCCAAAACTTGGTTTTTGTGGTGATAAATCAAATCTAGACCGAGATCTGAGTTTTTCCATTGTCAGATCCAGTTGCAGACTCAAACACATCAGATCTGGGCCATCGAGATTTTCTGGTACTGGATTTATGGAAGCCCCGATGTTGCGACCCTTCGCTGGAAGTTTCAGGCCAAACTGAGGATTACTAAAGAAGCTCTCTCAATCTGAGGTCGTCCCAATGTCCGCTGGTTCTGTACGTTGCTGAAGGTTGAAGACAACCTTCAAAATGTGAGATTTTTCCCTTTCAAATTGGCTGTTTCCAATACTGCCCCTCTCTTCTTCCATTATCTTTTATAGTCCCTATCTTTATTTCTAATTCCAGAATACCCCTCCCTCATCACATGTTATTCCTTGTTTGCCATTTACTAGCTTGGTGATTAATAATTACAATTCTGCCACTCTTTATTAGAAACACCAAATTAATTCCAGAACTGAGTTTTCTTTGGGATTAATTCCAGATCTGTCCTCATTCAGCTATTTCACTCAAAAGGGGGTTTTTAAGTTGTGCCTTAAATTACATTACTGCCATTGGTTTGTTTAAATTGAATTATTTGTTAATTGTGGGCCCATAAGCGATCCGCATCACAATTGGATCAAGTCAATCCATTCAATGTGAATTCCGGATTCCTTTTCAAGCTAGACCATTGGATGAGAAACTTCTAGAGATGTGTAACTCATTACCCAATAAAGTGGATCATGACGTTTCAGCCCATCATTGGTTCACAAAGGATCTGAATAGATGACCGTTAGATGAAGGCCTGGATTGCTTTCACGAGGATCAAAGGACAAAACCTTAATGCTTGTTGACTTTTGCTTATTATAACTCCATTTCCCTAATAAACAATGTGCTTTTGAGACCCGCTTTGATAAAGTTTTTCAATGTTGGAACATGTGGAATTTGTGCAGTACGAGTGCATTGTTCATTTGAAAGAATCAAAGCCTCCTTGAGGCTAGATGACAAGCTGGCCATGGGTCCACCACTGACTTTAATTAAAGCAATCAAAAGGGAGCGCTCCAAAGACATGCACTCATTGTCCTATTGAGAGTTGGGCTATACCCCAACCTTAACTATCGGCTCATTTTATGCCAAGACCATTATGCGACAAGCCCAACGATGATATCAACCAACCAAACCATGATGCTCCCACCTCATATTCACAACCCACATCGCCAATGCTGTGAAATCACCGAATGGGACCCGCTGGATCTCGAAATACGATCCAACCATACATGTAGGCAATTTATCGAACACTTGTGCCATATTAGAGTGATCGAAAGAGAAAATCATAAATTTCACGATCAAACTCAGATTGAGGCAAAACAAGTTGCGTTGGGTTCATAATCTAGAGAACTACAATTCTCCAGTGCAAACTCAATTTCAGAATCAGCCATGTAAAATTACCAAATTGCCCCTGAACTTTCTATAGGCTATAACTTCTTCGTACAATATCAAATCGTGGCAGATCTGGATGCATTGGAAATAGTACGACATACTCTACAACCTTTCTGAAGACATCGACACCCAAAAAAGTCATCTTCAATGACCAAAATACCCCTGAGTGAAAATAGGCCAATATTACCGATTCCAGGCTTGGGAACCCGAAATTTGCTACACTGTCTCACCCAAGGCACTCAACCAACCTCTAATACTTTGCCTGCCATCTAATACTCTCATCTGATGTATTTCCGTCTCGGAGACTCTGATTCCTGATACTCTCAACTGATACAATCTCTGATACTCTGAGCCAGTCTACCACATCACGCTGCCAGTTGTACTGCTCTGCTGACTCAGACTATACTGTGTTGACAACAATGACAACACCACGTATACTATGTGTACAATAAAAAGGTCATACAAGACTTCTTCTAGTTAATCGACTGTTTTGATGCCATACAATAGACATTTAAACAATCCCTCATGATGCATATTTCATGCAGTCTTCAGAAAATAGAAGACTATCATCTGCAAACAAAAGGTTTGTAATCGGTGGGGCACAAGTACACACTTTAATCCCATTTATAACACCATCGGTTCCAACCTTCAGCAACAAACAGCTCCAGGCACGAGAACTCAGAATGGAAAGGGCTGGTGACAAAGGATCATCCTGGAAAATCCCTCTTGTTGAGGAAAACAGAAATTAGCTCAACTTCCTATACTAGACCTGCTAGTAATTTGGACTCTTGAACAACTAAGACCTCTAGAATTGTAGATTTCCTAAATTAACTCATAGATTAACAACTAGTCTCTTAACCAACTAACGACATCACATGGGCCCACCAAACCTTATTGCTTTACTTAATCTCCTATACCCTTTTAAATCCCAATTTTTGGCCTTATAAAAGAGGCACACTACATTAATAAACACAAAATAACCAGTCAAAGGCTCATAGAGCCAAACCATGGGCTGAAATAATGTATTCGAAGGCCCAATTGATCCAATTGGATAGCCTTAACTGCATCACAGACCCGCCTTATGATTCCGATCAAATGGTCCTCTTCCTTTCCCCATCTGCCACCACCCTTATGATTTTTCCTAATGGGGGTGATGATCTTCCTTGGAAAGAGGAACAAGCAATAAACAAGATGGTTTCGGAAGTTGATTTCATGAATTCCTAGCCACGGATTTGTTTGGAATTAATTGGCAGAGTTGTGTACTCATTTTTCTTGAGATCATCCTTCAACATATTGATTACCTCCCAAAAGGTATAACCAGATGTATGTAGATGAGTGACATTATCTAACTAAACCATCACACTTTCTTGTACTAAATTTCACTTGGCCCTGCTCTAGAAAGCAGTTGTCTTAGATGCTTTGCCACTAGGCTCTTTTGGTTCTACTTGCCTTTCTCACATGAAAACATGCTGAAAGAATGATGACCACATAGGAGTACATATAGCATTAACCTTTTTGAGAGGTTCATCTCCCCACCATAGATCTTCCCAAAATTGCACTCTTTCATTTCTCACCCATAATAAAATAGGCACAAACATGCTTATGCTTTTCCAAGGAGCCCCAAGTATAACCCTATATTTGCCACCATTTTACCCCACTCATTTTCATGTGATATCTATTTTCACCTAATCAGCTTTTTCCATTAAGATTGGTGTTTATTTGTGAGAAACCGCAAAATGACTACAGGAATCAGGTTTTTGGGTATAAATATTCCACTGACCTATAAAAAGCAGGCCAAAACCTTGCACGGATAGAATTTACTCTAGGGATAACAGGATGGTTGCACTTAACAAGGATTGTAGAGTTTCTAAGAGAGGTATTTCCTATTCCTAGCCGACCCTCTTTAATCGGTAGAACCACCTTAAGGAATATGGATCCAATGATATGGTCCCTCTCACTTCCTCCCAGCAGCCACAAGGAGTGCCCTATGATTTTTTTCTAATGGGATGATAATCTTCACTGGAAGGATAAAGTGATGATCTTCCTCAGGATGCAAACGAGGAACAAGTTGTAAATAAGAAGGCTTTGAACATAGTTGTCAAGGCAATGCCTAGTCGTCCAGGTGAGGTTGACTCCGGCGCCTTGGTGTCGCCTTGATTTTGGACCCGCTCCAACGCCTTGGATCGCCTGGACGCCGTGCCAACTTTGGTTTTGAAATGCTTATTTGACAGAACTGAAACACAGATTTGTTTGGACTTAGTTGCACATTTGTGTACTTATTTTTCTCAACAGCATCCTTGAATATATTGATTACCTCCTGTTGTTAAAAAATGTAATGGATAGACTATTGAGAGATATGTATGACTTGTCTATTAGAGGGAAAGTGCTTGCTCCAATAAATCAAAAAAACCAAACTGTGGAGATGAAGATTAAGGCTGAGGTGTACCAACCGGCACTTTCCTTAAGACCTTAGACACCCCCTAGATACAACAGCCTTGTGGCTTCCGACAGTAGTGGTGCATTCCTTGACTGCAAATCCCTTTTGAGTCTTACTTGGTTGTGCTCAAACTCACTAGAGAAAATCATGAGAAACAGCGTATGAAATCTTAAAATCGAACTCAAGGTTGTAAGGGAGAAATCAAGACAAAGAAAAAGAGCTTTTGTGAGAAATTTTCACTTGGGAATTACCATTGAATGGCCAGGGACAACCCTTAGTTATAGAGGTGAAACGCCCCTTCAAGGGACATTTTCCAAGAGATGTGACTATCTGAAAATAGCCATTGAAAACGGCTTCAAGTGAGTTTTAGACGACATGTAACGAGATGTGAACAACGTCGTCTGGCAGACGGCGCCGTTCCATCATTTGATGACGTCGTCTGAAGTCCATTGCAGGTCGAACAGGTAGTGTTGAGAGCCGTTTTGAGGTTCTGTTAAGAGATGCGCCAGGGTGTGTCCAACACCGGTTCTGGTCCGGAGAAAAACAATATAATATGATATTTTATATTAAAGCCCTGCCTCAACTCGACAAGGCAAGGCACGGCTCGGCACATGCGCACGCATGTTTTAAAAGCACCCCCCGGACATGAGTGAGGAGACCTATCTCTAAGGAATCCTTACCCTTAGAGTCACATTCCTACTTATTAACCTCTTGTCATTTTCTTCCATTTCCAATGTGGGACTAAGGTCCCCACACAAAAGTGCCTTTTTCAAAACCAATAAAAGCTTGTGGGAGGGAAAACACAAAACCCAAATTTCAAAACCAAATTAAAAGGTATTTGAAATTTCATTTAAAGCACATTTTCCAATTATCTCCCAAATATTGAAGGCATACCCAAATTCCAACTGATGATGACAGTATCTGATTTAAGCATTACATTGTCTTGGACCAAGTTTCATTTGTTCTAGAAAGTAGCTGTCCTAGATGCTTTGCCACTGGGAACTTTTTCTTCTCCTTGCTTTTTTTCATGTGAAACATGTCCTAAAAGAATATCTACCTTTGATCTTTTTACAGGAACCTATCGGTGGCGCACATGCAGATCCTTATTGGACCTCACAACAAATAAAAATTGCAGTTGTTGAAGCAATGGATGTGTGTATTGGTTATGGTAATTTTTTAACATTTAATAATATTTTTCCATCAAGATCCTAACAATTAAATTTTCGTTGTGCATGTATAGGAGCTCCTTACAATGGACACGCCAGAACTGTTAAACCATCGGATGCTTAAATTCCGTAGTATTGGTGGATTTCAAGAAAAAATCCCAGTTCTGCCTGAGAAAAAAGTCAACATGAAAAAGAAAGATGTTCAAAAGGTAGAGAGTCGAGGAACTCCCGACCTTGAATTGGCGGCTGAGGTTGAGAGGCTTAAACATGAAATTCTGAAATCCAATGGGTCATCTACCAAACCTTCAGAGTTGGATTTAAATGAGATGATACTAAAACTGCAAAGGGAGGTTAACCAGGAATTTTCTGAGGCAGTTAGAGCCCTGGGTTTAAGAGGCAGGCTTGAGACTATACGGGATGAGCTTACAAAAGCTAGAAGTTCGTCCAACCAACTTATTGATATAGGTCTGAAGGACAAGATAGAAAAGCTTAAGAAGGAGTTCAACCAGAGCTTATTACAGGCCCCAAATTATGCTAGCTTGAGAACCAAGCTTGATATGCTGAAGGAACTATCTGAGGCCGAGAAACTCTCCAAGAAGAGTGATAAAAAAATAGCATTGAAGCAGGAAATAAATAAGAGATTCAAAGAGGTCATGGATCAGTCAGATGTAGAAAAGAAGATTGAGGCACTTAAAAATGATATGGTTAATGCTGGTTTGTCCCCTGACAAGAATCTAGATGATGAACTGAAGGAGAAAATCGTGAAGGTGAAAAAGGAGATAGAATTGGAATTGTCTGATGTCCTCAAGTCCATGAAGCTTGATGTACTTGCTGTGCGATCAAAAGCTAAAGACTCCATTGAGCAAAAATCATTCTTGGATTTACGGGTCAAAGTAGATGAATTCAATGAAGAGATAAGCAAAACCATTGAAGATGCTATAAATTCATCAGATCTAAAGAATAAGATAGAAATGCTGAAGCTTTTGGTTGCAATGGCTGGAAAGACACCTGACATGGAGTTAAAAAATAAGATTGAGGCTCTAAATGAACAAATAAAGCACAGCCTTGCAGAGGCTATAAGCTCCTCACAATTGTTAGAAAAGCATGAAAAGCTGAAGGCAGAGATTGCAAAATCCATTGAATCTAGAGGACTTGATGGAAGTTTGAGCGAGGGACCCCTAAATCACTCCTTTGCATAATGTAAGTTCATCTAGCACTAATTTAATCCATTATTTTGGAATCAATTTCAGCTGATGGAAAATACTGTTTGAAACCAGTCTCAGGGGTTGTCCTTTGCTTTTGAATGATGAACAAAATAGCAAATGGTGATTCACTGCAATTGCAGAATCTAGTGTGAAATTGCTAGCTAAGCTTTCTCAACTTGAACCTCGAGCTTTACCACTCGTTCTACATTTTGTCTGCTGTGTTTCTCAGCAGTTTCCTGTCCTAGACCTAAAGAAAATTTTATTCCATTCAACTAAAAACGTTCACAATGTAGAATTGGGGTGAGACCTGTAAAATGTTTGCTTTACTGCTCACTGAATTTTGTCTTGCTGTGATTTTTAGTTCTTTCTCATCCCCTCCCTCAAGTGAATCCCTTCAACTGGAAAAAGGTCCCACAGTGAGACTGGAGTTGGGACTTATTAAATTTTTATTTATTTATATTTTTGGGGGGTCACTGTGAACAAAAATATGCCAAAATGTGCCATTGTATTCTTTGGAGTAGTGAGGGACCATAGCTTAGATAGAGAATTAATTTCACATGTATCATACTGAGCTTTTCGGAATATCTTAGTTAACTGGATTTGTGGGTTACTAATAAAAAGGGCCCAGTTTTTATGCACGGCCATGTACGTACTCAGGCATGCCTTTCAACCATTGGATGGGGGTGGGGGCAGAAGTGTAATAACAAATCCCCCTCTTCCCCATCAAACAATTGAAGGCACGACCGTATGTAGCTGTGCGTAAAACCTTTTGCCAAAAAAAAAAAAAAAATATCTTAGTATAAACTGTTTGTTTCCTATTTATTTGTTATTTGTCATGCATTAATTGTACTTTTTCCTCTGTTGTAGGTGGTTGGTAAACCAGTGATTCTGCAATAGTTGTTCCAAACCTGAGCTCCTGCCTTCCCAGCACCTTTTTGGGTGTCCAGCTTCCTCCCAGATTCCGTCAAGGTTCTATTTCAAATAGGAACAACGAGAAGTGGCGTGGAATTAAAATTGGTTTTTCTGGGCTGGATCTTCTATTATAGATGTTCAAATTATTTGATCAGTTTTGGTACCTTCTCTCTCTCTCTCTCTCTCTCTCTCTCTCTCTCTATATATATATATATATATATATAATTTTTTCTTTTGGGTTGGGGGTCGTGGTGATAAGAAAATTATCTTGATAGGGAAATAATTTAGTGCACAGGTGACAGGACTGGACTCTTCAGTTTTTTTCTTGGAATAAGAAGGTTATATAATATTTTAAACTCCTCCCATCCCCTAGTACCTTTCCTTTGAAGGCAGTTTTTTTTATTATTTTATTTTATTTAAGAAAGAAAATAGCATTAACTTAAAACGGCTTGGACATCTAATAAGTGTTGGACAGGGAAATGTTTTGTTTTTGTTCATAGATACTTATGCTAGATGTGTTAAAAAAACACCACTTTGTTGGTAGGCCTGAGCAAATAATTTGTTACGCAAACAAGGTCATAGACCTCCAAAAAATAGGAGCGAAGATGTGGTGCTTTTGTCCAAAGAAGAATTTGATCCGAAGACCTTAGACTCCATTTGACTGCAAGGAGAATTTAAAGAGAAGGGAAATGGAATTTTCATATTTAAAAAGGAAATGTTTGTAACATTATCCAATGTGATTGTATAAAATGCATAATTTTTTTAACTATATTTAATGATAATATATGTTACATATTATAGTAAAGGGTTTTGAATGCAAAATGAAGTGAAATTTTATAATCAAATATGGAATGATTTGAAGTTAATGTAATATTTACATAGGGTAATGATTACATACATTTCTTTTTTGTATGAAAATTTCACTTCCATTCTCTTTAATTTCCCTTGAAACTAAACATAGCCTTAATGATTTATTGGAAAGTGGCTCATTATCCATAGGTGCATGGCCTATACTAATGCTCCTTGTGCCTATCTCTCTCTTCAATAAAACAAAGGGGTATAGATGCCTTCTCATATGAGGGAGGAGAAAGTCAAAGAGCTATACAAATGGGTGCATTGGTGTAGGTCATGTTCTACGACAGATATTTTTCCCTTAATACATTGGCAAAACGAAGCTCTTTGGTCATGCGGCCTGGCACCCACACACACGGGGGGAGGGGGAATGATGCCCCACCCATGTGCAATATAATAAACCCATGCCTATTGATGCTCATGGCCCACACACTGATGTGGGATCAAGTGACTAAAGAGTGTTCTTTACCCTATATATATAACCAGACAAGTTCCTCCATTGCCCTGGACAAACTTTAATTCAACTATGCATACACATCCTTGTAGCTCAAATTGGAGGATGCTTAAACCGAAATGACTCCTTCATTAGTAGGCATTATGCAAACACTACAAGTGCAAATTACTATCACTCCCTTGTAAGTTATAACTGCCCTATATTTACTTCTTTTCTAGTTCACTCATAAAAGCAAATTTCCACTTTTTTTCTCCAATACTATAATATTATTTTAAATCTTATCCCAACTTAATGGGTCAAATACATGGACATTCTAAGTAAAGACAAACGCGAGAATCCATGCAAAAAGATTGACGGGTTATAGTTAATTATACTAGGTGTCGGCTATCAACTTGAGGCACTATTACAAATCAACCACATGCTTATAATGACAAACTATAATAAGGTACTTGTTGTCTACCTGACGTACTATATAGATCGGTCAAGTCAAAACTTCTTAAATGCATTACGTCCACCACCAAGACAATACATCACCCAATCTACTTTTATAAAAGGAGGAATGAAATAATGAATTCTTAATAACCCTGCTAAGCATGGAAAATAATAGGGAATAAAAAGTCTACACAACAAGAAAATCTTTTTATATTTTTGTATCAACCCATATTTCGATCAATAACTATATAATTCAAAAGTTCTCAAGTAAGAAAGAGTGACCGGATTCATATTGAAGGAGCTAAAAGAGCTGAGTGTAGGCCTAAAATGACCATAAGTGATGGTGAAGAATAACATGCTTAGTCTCGATCTTGACCCACCTCTTTCTCTCCTATTAATTAAAATATCATGAATATCCCTACACCCCTTCCATCAGCCTCCTCTGGTAGCTGCCCTACCCTCCACCACCACCCCTTTCTGCCTGGCCCCACTTTTGCCCTATTCCCTCTACATCTCCCCCTCTCCTAGCCACGACGCCCCACTCCCACCACCACTTTCTTCCCCAGCCTTGTCCCTACCTCCCTATCCCTCACCACCACCCCGGTAATGGACGTAACCCTTGTTTATCCAACTGATTCTTCTGACAAGATGTCGAGGTTCCGAAGGTTGTTTTGAATGAAAGCAGTGGAGGATGCACTAGTCAAATTATCAAGTTTTCTATTGTCAAGTATAATATACCACCCTCTCACTAGTACACCAAATAGTGGGAGGAGGATAGAATAATGTCCTCCCAAGTGATACATAAACAGGAATATAACCACCGGTTCAAAATCGAACTTGACTGGTTCAAACTTAACCCTAACCGAATTGGCTAGATCAGTCAACGACCCAATGGTCAATCAATATAAATTAAGGAATTATTACAAGAATACCTACATCTAATGTTCAAAACAACTATAACATCTAACATTAATGCATATATATCCCATGATTCATTATAAGTTCTAAGATATATCATCGAAAAATATCATCCAACACCAATTGTAAATTTATACACCACAAATGTCTAAAATCTTATGTGATGCATGTTCAGTTGGAGTTGCGGGTCATTACTTCAGAAACATTTTTATCAGGTTGTACTCGATTTCAGAGCCCGAGCATTGAATTTGAGTTGAAGGTGATATCATGAGAAATGTAGGCCATTGAGTTAGCTTCATGTTGGGAAAAAAAATCAATAGGACTTTGGGAGAGAGAGAGAGAGAGAGAGATGTGGTC
>NC_056562.1:18825928-18872066 GCF_013358625.1 Macadamia integrifolia
AAAAAAAAAAAAAGAAAAGAAAAAGAAAGAGTTAATGGAACAAGAATGCTTGCTATTTACCATTTTTTCTCGTATCTTTAGGAAGCTTATGAAAAAATATTTAAAAAATAGACATGAGTTTTAAAGACGTTGTTGCTAATAGTGGTCAAATCAACCCAATCTGAGGGCACAAGTTACCAAAGTGTTCCAGCAAAATTTAGTATGACACAGATGCACACGTTATTATAAGCGGCAATGTCATGGTGATCGATGCACATTTGCAATATGGCACACTTTTAGTTATGCAGGATAGAATATTGGGACCTTACTCAGGAAGATATTTTCTCTTTTGCTAGTGACTTTTTTGTGCCTGCTTCTTTGCCTTTTGAATGTAATGAGACATTATTATGTTTAATTCCAAAAATTGCTAATCCGGAAAGTGCAGACCATTACAGGCCCATTAGCCTATGTCCAGTGGTGGTGAAAGTGATTACCAAAATTATGACTAATCGTCTCAAGGAAGTTCTGGAGCTTCTCATATCACCAACCCAATTAGCCTTCATCCCCAACAGGTCAATACCTAATAACATATTTATTACTCACAAGATCATCAATTATATTAATCACAAGAAGAAAGGAAAGCAGAAGTTCGTGGCTCTGAAGTTGGACATGAAGAAGGCCTATGAAAGGGTTGAATGGATTTTTTTGGAAGGGTTGCTCTTGAAGCTTGGTTTTTTAGAAAAATGGGTCAATCTAGTGATGACCTCTCTACGCACGGTGACTTACAAGTTGGTTATCAATGGTGGCATTTATGGTTCAGTAGCTCCCTCTAGAGGAATTTGGCAGGGTGATCCCTTATCTTCTGCTCTCTTCATTATATGTTCCCAGGCTATAAGCAGCATCATCATATCAGCATATCTCAGTTTGAATCATTAGAAATCGTGCCAGACCAATTTCACATTTATTATTTGTGGATGACTGTTTGTTGTTTTCTGAGATGAAACTCAATGAAATTTGCCATTTGAAAGAGTGCCCTGAGATTTATTGCAGGGCAAGCGACAAGACTATCAATCTCAAGAAGTCAACCTTATCATTTAGCCCCAATACCCCTTTGCGTTTCCATCGGTGGCTTTCTTGCATTCCTAGAATCTCTTGTGGGGAAGGACCATCCAAGTACTTAGGACTTCCCAAAGAATTTGGGGTTTCTAAGTTTGAACTCTTCGAGGACATCACCTACAAGGCTGGGAAAAAATTCACAAGATGGAAAAGCCATCTTTTATCATATGCAAGGAGGTTATGCCAAAGTCAATGGCTTTCTCATTAGAAAATTATGCATACTCCCATTTCAAGCTTCCAGCATCGCACCATAACCTCCTTCAAAGGTTAACTAGTGATTTCTTTTGGGGCGATGGAACTGATAAAAAAAAGATTCACTGGATATCTTGGTTTCGACTATGCCAATCTAAGGAGAAAGGAGGTTTGGGTTTTAGAGACCCATCACTTCAGAACAAGGCACTTTTGTCCAAGGTTGCATGGAAGTTATGGAATGATACTAATTTTCTATGGGCCCAATTTGTTAAAGATATCTATTTTCCGCACCGGACTTTTTTGGATTAGGGGTGTCAAAAAAGCCCGGTCAACCCGAACCAACCCTAACCCGCCTTGAACCCGAATAGGGCTTGGGCTGAGATTTCAGCCCATAGGGTGGGTTAGGGTTGAGATTTTCAGGCCCGAGATAGGGTTGGGTTGGGCCTGGGTTGAGGTCTCAACCAGGCCCAATCCAACCCAATCCAACCCAACCATGTTTATTAAATATATAAACATATAAATATGCTAGTAATTATTAATGGGTACTTATAGAAAAAGGTTTTTCATTTTCCACAATCTATAGATATACGAAAACTTTGGTCTTTGGCCTTTGGAATGCATCAAGATCAAGCAACCAAGTAACCGATAGTATTGGGTCAGACTGGATTAGGTTAAACCCAAACCAATCAGGGTTCATCAAGGCTGAATTGGGTTGGGCTAAACCCAATACGGTGGGCCTGGGCTGAGATATCCCAGCCCGACTAAGCTGGGATGGGCTTGGGTTGAGTTAAGAGACCTTAGGGTTGGACTGGGTTTTATAAAACCCACCCTAACCCAGCCCATTGACACTCCCATCTTGGATGCAACAATGGAGATCAAATCCTTCATGGGCCTGGCGCAGTGTAATGAAAGGAAAGATAGTCTTACAATCTGGTCTCATATGGCACACTGGCACAGGGCAGAAGGTGCTTATTTGGTCTGGTAAATGGATTCCTAAATTGCCTAGTTTCAGGTTGCAATATCCTCCTCTGGCACAATGCCCTTTAATAAGGGTGTCAGAGCTGATTGATGCACAAAATAGATGCTGGTATAGATCACTTCTCAACTAGTATTTCCATCCGAAGGATAAGGAAGCAATCCTACAAATCCAATTGAGGCTTTTTCCTATTGAGGATTATCAAACATGGGGAGCATCCAAAACTGGTGTCTTTCCAGTCAAAAGTGCATACCATCTTTTGAGCAATCAATGGCGGGGAGCTTGCAAGGCCAACAGTTTCAACTGCCAGCAGATGGACAGATGTGCCAAGTACGGTTTGGCAGTCTATTTTCCATATGAAAGTGCAACACTCTTCCTAAAATCAAGAATTTCCGATAGAGGTCATCTGCGGATGGCTGGCATCAGGTTCAACTATTACTCATAGAAAGATTCAAATTAACAGTCAGTGTTTGCGCTGTGGTGCTTTAGAAGAAACAAATGAACATATTTTACTGCACTGCCCTTTCGCAAAATCAGTATGGTTCGGTAGTAATCTCTCTCATCGGATAAGGGACAATCTCACGCTTCCTCAATGGATCTCAGGTTGGAGTCGGTTTTCTAACTTGGGTAAAGCAGTTGTCTCCTTATGTTCATTTATTTGCTGGCATCTATTGTCTGCACGAAATGAGTATTGTCTTTGATCGAAGGGTTTTGGATCCCATTCAAGTTATTACTGCTGCAGAAGAATCCTAGTCTGAGTTTCTCTCATCTCGAGTGCCTATTCTGCAACATATACCTCCTACAAAAGCTCAAACTCAGAAGACGTGGAAAGCACCTCCACCTGGGCGTTTCAAACTGAATTGCGATGCTTCTTGGACTCCTACAAAGGGTAGCGGCTTGGGAATAATTATCCGTGACCACTGCGGACTCCCTCGGGTTGCAGTCTCTGTTCCAATATCTTTTCCAAATATTTTAATTGGTGAAACTTTCGCAATGCGGGAGGGATTATTGGAGGCAATTTCGGACACCACCCATAATTTATTGGTGGAAAGGGATAATCAAGAAGCCATTGCATGGCCGTAGGATACCACAAGGCCTTCAACGCTATCCATTCGATCAGTGATTGAACACATACGACATCTGATTACTTAGACCAATGTTCTTTTCATTATGTTTCAAGAGAAGTCAACTCTGTTGTAGACTCCCATGCTATTTGGCCTCTATCTATCGAATCGAAATCATCTATGACACCATTTCTTGGCGGAGGCTCCCTGCGATGCCAACACGTGGCCGATGCCATGTGTACGGTGGATCATCACTTATACGATCTAAAAGCTTGGCTATGAAAATTCGACCGGGCCGACTGAAACCCAAACGGTAGAGGTTTTCAATTCTTCGCCTCTTTTTCTTCTTCCTCCCTCCTTTCTCTCTTCTGTTCGTACGAAGCAAACTCTCACATCTTCTGCTGACATCCCAAGATGAACACCTCTTCTCTTCTAATTTTATCTTTAAAACCACATGACTAATCCCAAAAGATAAAGAAGGGATTTCAAAAAAAAAAAAAAAAATAAAAAAAAAAAAAAAAAAGAAAGAAAGATATATTCAGAAGCAAAAAAAAGTTGCAATCTGATACGGCCAAATTGACTGCCCAGTAGGGTAAGGACATGCGTCACGCACCTGGACGCATGTCACGCACCTGGACACGTGTCACCCACCTGACAGAGGCTGCAAGGACTCTACCACGTTAACCGCGTGAAGAGAATATCCCCACGAAGGGGATAGGACGTATCCGAGTAGAACTCTAAAAGGAAAGGAGGTGGACCTGAGGTGGACTCCTCCAAGGGAAAGGGAAACCCTAAACCCTAAAAGCTATATAAGAGGGCCCGAGAAGAAGGAAGGAGGTAAGCATTACGACCCACACCATTACTCCCATAAAAAAACTGTGCGGCCGATCCCTAATTTGAGCGTCAGAGGACTAACCCCGGACAAAGCTCCGGGCCTCTGCCGTCTGTGTTTGTGCAGGACCAACTCATACGGATTTTCGGTAGCAACAGATTGGCACCATCCGTGGGAACGCCATTAATGGTGGGGAGAACCTACAATCGAAAGAAGACGAGAGCAGCATCGAACATGAACATGGGGGAGGAGAACCTTCAGGAGGGATCTCTCCCTCGACGGAAAATGGACGAGAAAGGCTGAACGATGGTCGGAAAGGTTCCGTGAGGTACCAGCATTCGGCCAGATAATCGGTGCGCGGAGATAGTGATCCTCCCCCCCTCCTGGAGCGCAGGAATATGTGACAAGGGAGCAGTTCGAAGCCCTCCAAGACAAATATGACCGAATGGCCAAGGCAATGAAGGAGGTCTCCAAAGCTGTCTCTCAGAAGACCGGTGGAGCACCACAAGGCCCCCGCATCCAGCCCATGAGAGCTCAAGATGAAGACCGGAGCAGTACGGGATCAATAAGGTCCGGTCGTAATCCTTGAAATCGAGCAAAGGGGGAAAGTCCCGCACCCAGGGGAAGGACGCAGTGTGCCACCGGAGACCGACATAGGGAACCACAACAAGGAGACGAACAAAGATACGAGGACTCGGGGTTGAAGCAGATGATCCTGGGCCTGAAAGATGAGATCAAGAAGGTGGTAGAAAATCAGACGGGAGCTCACGAGTCAGACCTCACTAATGACATAGCTCTAGCTGATGAGGTCATGAGGGACCCACTCCCGATCAGCTTTCGCCTGCCAAAGTACGACACCTACGACGGGTCTGGGGACCCCGTCGATCATCTAGAAGGCTTCAAGGTGGCCATACAGTTTCATCGAGTCTCGGAAAACATCATGTGTTGCGCCCTGCCATTGACGTTCAGAGGAGTGGCAAGGCTATGGTACAACCGTCTACTGACGAAGTCGATCCATAGCTTCAACGATCTAAGCTACTTCTTTGTGAAGGGATTCTCCAGTTGCCAACCCCTTTAGAAGACTACATTGAACTTGACCAACGTCAAGCAACATGAAGGAGAATCACTATGGAACTACATGAAGCGCTTCCAACAAGAGAAGATCACGATCAGAGGTCTGGACCCGAAAGAAGAGTTCACAGCCCTGCTGGGAGGCGTCAAGGATAAGGAACTGAAAAGGTCTTTGGCGAAGCATACACCGAGGAACCTGGCCGAGCTAAGAGCTCGGTGCGATAAGTACATCCAGATGGAAGAAACCCTCCAAGCCGATGAAGAAGCTGAAAGGAAGACGGGAAGGAAAAGGACCTCTAGGGCCGACGACAAACCCTCCGAAGAAGGCAAAAGACGAAAGTCTGAGCGCGGTTGGGCACCCAGTCCATTAAGGAAGTTCAAAAAATACGCACCCTTGAACTGGAGATGAACGGAGGTACTGATGCAGATAAAAGACTCCCCAGATGCCAGGGCCATGAAGTGGCCAGGGAAGATGGGACGACACCCCGAGAGACGCAATATGGACAGATATTGCCACTTCCACAGAAACCACGACCACGACACCGAAGACTGTTGGCACCTCAAAGGGGATATAGAAGGAATGATCTGAACAGGATATCTAGGCCGATTCATGGACTGCGAAAAGGAGGATGTCTAAGACAGTAATGACCGTAGGGATAACCGTCGGAGAGATGGCAGAGCCCGCTATGAAAGAAGGGGGCCTGCCCGCAGAGGCAATCAAGAACGACGAAGGGACCAGACACCCGAGGAAGCTGACCATCGCCTCCGAGATGAGAATAAGAGCCCAACTAGAGTTATAACGACCACTAGTGGAGGCCTAGCTGCTGGAGAAAGTTCATTCTCGGCCAGGAAGGCAAAAGCCTATGCGAGAAGTGTGCATGTGGCTGAATGGTCGAACAAAAAGGCGAGGACGGGGAAGGTTATTTCCTTCTCAGATGACGATCTGGAAGGGGTGCACACCCCACACGATGATGCCCTGGTAGTCACCATGACTATAGCAGATTGCAGAGTGAAGAGGATCTTAGTGGATAACGACAGTTCAGCTGATATTTTGTTCCTGGAAGCTTTCCGGAAGATGGGCCTGGACGAAGGAAAGTTGAAGAAAGTCAAACACCCGTTGTAGGGATTCTCCGGCGTCCCAGTAAAAGTGAAAGGATCGATTGAGTTGCCAGTAAGAGCCGGCACCGGAGATCACCAAGTAACAGTCATGATCAACTTCCTGGTAGTAGGCATTACCTCGGCATACAACGCCATACTAGGGAGGGTTGGTTTGAACCTACTAAAAGCCGTCGTCTCCACACCCCATCTCAAGATGAAATTCCCAACCAAGAACGGTGTCGGGGAATGTCAAGACGATTAGGAGGCATCTAGGAGGTGTTACGCCACGACCTTATGGGGAAGAGAAAAGGTGGGTGAGGCACTCCAGATAGAGGATTTGCACGATGATGCCAGTTATCAACAGAGGGAATCGGCTGAGGATCTGGTACAAGTTGAGGCCAAAGAGGGGGATAACACTCGGTAATTCCAGATTGGGGCTACAATGCCAAGGCAACAACAAGAAAAATTCATCTCATTCCTCCAAAACAACTCTGACGTCTTTGCCTGGTCGGCTTCAGATATGCCTGGAATAGACCGAGGGGTAATAGAGCATCATCTGAATATTAACCCGACGAAGAAGCTGGTGCAACAGAAGAAGAGGACTTTCGCCCCTGAAAGGCAGCAGAAAATAGATGAAGAGGTAGAGAAGTTGCTGAAGGCCCAGTTCATCCATAAGATCCAATACCCGGAGTGGATATCCAACGTGGTGATGGTCCCGAAGGCAAATGAAAAGTGTAGGATCTGCATCGACTTCACCGACCTGAACAAGGCCTGCCCGAAGGACATGTGATACCCTACTTTTTAAACCCAGTCTAATTACACGATTGACCCGGTTTAACCATGCAAGACCCGAACTAGAGAGGGTTATGGCAGGTTCCTTATGGACCATGATGGCAAGGGTAACTTTGAACACCGGTTGGCCGGACAAGTCCAAGTCAGTGCCAGAGGAGATGGGTGTACCCAATCTGTGTACATGCACCTATCATAAGGCCATGTACAGATAAAGTAGGTATGTAGTCGTATCCTAAAGCACATACGTATAATATACCTTATGCCGAGAGTGAGATTCGTGTCGAGAGTCTAATTCCATCAAAATCCCACTTGTTGGCCAATTTTCGGCCCTCGAGTGGGCGGTCACAGGTGGGCGCATCCGCCTACCTGAGTGACCCACCCATGTGTTACTAATAGTTTTCAAAAAGTATTAATAGCTATTATTATGTTTTTTTTTTCTCATTTATGACACTCGGGTGTTTGGTGAGAAGAGTAAAGAGGAGAGAGAAAAGGAGGGAGAAAAGAGAACGGAGAAGAAGAAAGGGGAGGAAGAGGAAGAAGGAATGGATTTAAGCGGCGCCAAGGCTTGATCTTCCCATTTCGACAGCGGAAGAGTGATCCCCAATGCGAGATCTACGTTTAGAGGTGAGCGAAGGCTATATTATCTAAACTTTCACCATACCCAAGAAAAACCCTTGATTTGGGTAGTGTTTCTTGAGGTCTTGTAAATCCCCCATGAGATAATGAATCTAAGGTTTAATAGATGGTTTATGTGTTGATTTTGAAGGATTTGAAGAAGTGTTTCCACGGTTGGAGGAGCATTGGTGATTTGAGGTGATTTTGGGGTTTTTGAAAGAGTTCTTGAGCAAAGAAGGTAAGATGGCTTCCATTCCTTAAATCTAACCTAGATCTAGGTTGGAACCATCTTATGAGACTTTGAATGTGTGGAGAATGGGTTTGGAAAAGCCCCATTTGATTCCCCAAAGGTTGGGGAGGGTTTTGGGGAAAAATGACATTTTTCTACCAAGACCGGTGGGCCAAATGGCCAGCCTGAGGGCACCCGCCGAGAGGGCAGGCCCTCAGGGCCAACCGGTGGGCCCTCCTGGTGGGCCGATCGGCGGGCCAACCTGCCTGCCGATCTTAGCAGGCCCTCGGGGCCAACTGACGGGCCCTACCAGTGGGTCGACCGGTGGGCAGGTCAGCCCGCCGGTCATGACTGGTGGGTCATGACAAGTGTGGCTGTCCGACCCACCTGAGTGGCTTCCGACGTGATTTTTACGTCCGAATGGACCCAAAACGGATGTGCGACCTTCTTTTAGGATTCTAAACATGACTTTATCATCAAATCTTATTAGTTTTGACCCCAAAGTAGTGAAATGCTAACCCCATTCACTTATGATAGGTTCACCAAAACTTACGCTTCTCGCACCGGATCTCACCCATACCAGGCGTGAATATTTGTACACGAGTAAGTGGAGAGAGGACGTTTGGCCTTATTTTAAGGCTTGTTTGGCATTCATTTAATTGTATCTAAACTAGCCATGTCATAATGCAAATTACATGTAGGTTAGCCATTCTCATATTATTATGACATGTGTGTTATGTTTCTTTTCTCAATATGAAATGATGATGTGATTATGTGATGAATGATGACATCATTGTGCATAATGCATTAATAGATTAGATGCCATAGTCGGCTTGAAAACGAGTGCATTGGTGGCCCGTGGAATGGGACGCGGAGGTACTATGCAATCGTACTATGTCATATAGGAGCATGCAGTGTAGGATTATCATCTTCCCATGCTACGACCCTTCCCAACAGGGGTTGAGGTGTTGAGTACCATTTGGGGGGAAGCAATGGTCGTGGTTGTCGGGTCACTATGGCGGTTAGACATACGCCCGATTGGTCATTAGGACAGTCGGCAACCCCGATGGTATATTCAAGAGGGCCAATCGTACTGCTTTTAAATTGCTGGAGTCAACACCTTTATTTTCTGTCATTTACTTTTATGTTGAGAGCCGGTGGTTGAAATGCTTTACTTTTTCGAGTACTCACGGTGGGCCTTCTCCGACAGCCCTATGGGCGTATCGTGGGATGGAGTTCGCAGCTCGTACCCGGAGTATACGCGCACTATGGTTGTAGTAGCACTAAACCAAAGACTTAGTAATGTTGTTTAGGTGGATTTGATGAAAAATGGATTGCATAGCATATAGTGCATATGATTGCGATTGTTATGTGGACTGTTGTGTGGTCCTCCTTTTCACTTACTGAGCTAGTGAGCTCATCCCACGTGTGCACCTCTTTTAGACGATTTTGCAGGTCACCAGCCTGAGGATCAAGGGTCGGGCCCCACAGTGAAATTCCCCGAGGAGGATTGGTGGGTCCTCGAGGACTATGAGCACGACACGGATTGCACGTGCGAGGGTTGTGCTGTGGGACCACAACAGTGACTCCATACAGGGTTACTTTTTGATTCTTTTGACGACCCCTTTTGTGTACTTGATATGTAAATTGTATTCTTTTTGTGTAAATTTCATGCCTGCAGACCCACATGTACTTAACTATGTATTACAATTTGGGTATCAAGTATATCGGGGATATTTATAGGTAAATTAAGTCTTCTGCTGAACTGTTGAACATTTTCTTAGTTGTGTGTATGCTGTGGTTGGATACTGTATCAGATGATCCTGGCAGGTTTGGGTTAACCAGAGTTAACCCTGTCACCGGTCCGGTTCTGTGTGAACGGGGTGTGACAGGACGCATACCCCCTGTCAAAGATAGACCTCCTCATTGATGCCACGGCAGGGTACGAGGGGCTGAGCTTCATGGATGCGTACTCGGGGTACAATCAGATCAAGATGTCAGAGGTTGATGTCCTGAAAACATCCTTCGTGACCGAGGGAGGACTGTACTTCTATGAAGTAATGCCCTTCAGGCTGAAAAATGCAGGGGCCACCTATGAAAGGCTGGTGAATAAAATCTTCTAGGGGATGATCGGCAAAACCATGGAGGTGTATGTGGATGATATGCTCATAAAAATCCTGAAGGAAGAATGACACATTCAAGACTTAGAAGAGGCATTCCAGGTGCTGAGGCGGTACGACATGAAGCTAAACTCAGTAAAGTGTGCATTCGGAGTAGCCTCAAGAAAGTTCCTCGGCTTCATTGTCTCGGAGAGCGGAATTAAAGCCAACCCGATGAAAATACAAGCCATTCGGGATATGAGGTCACCCCAGAATGTGAAGCAAGTCCAGGAGCTAACAGGTTGGGTCGCCGCCCTCTAGCGATTCATGTCTCGGTCAGCTGACAGGTGCCTGCCCTTCTTCAAAGCACTGAAGGGGACCAAAAAGTTCGAATGGACGGCGGAGTGCGAAAAGTCCTTTGAACAACTGAAGGAGTACTTGGCCACACCCCCACTGCTGACGAAGCCAAACACTGGGGATACCTTGCAGCTGTACCTTACTGTATCAGCAGTGGTGGTAAGTGCATTACTGACAAAGGAAGAAGGAAGGCAACAACGGTCAATATACTATATCAGCCGAACCCTGCTAGATGCTGAAACAAGATACAGAAAGGCAGAGAAAGTGGTGTATGCCTTGGTGACAGTGGCAAGAAAGCTGAGGCCCTATTTTCAATCACATACGGTATGCGTACTCACAGACCAGCCCTTGAAGAAGATACTACAGCGGCCGGATATGTCCGGTCGCCTGGTAAACTGGGCATAGAGTTGGGAGAATTTGACATCCAGTACAAACCGAGAACTGCAATTAAAGCATAGGCCCTCGCAGACTTCATCGCCGAGACGACGCTCACTGATGACCCCCAAGAGATTGTCGAGGACCGAGGTGAAAAGGCTTGGACATTGTACGTGGACAGTGCTTCCAACAGCGCAGGAAGCGGTGCGAGAATCATATTGGTCAGCCCCGAGGGTTTCAAGATAGAATACGCCCTAGGATTCGACTTCGATGCCTCCGACAATGAAGCAGAATACGAAGCGTTAATAGCCAGAATTAATCTGGCTCGGGCTTTGATGGTACAGGAGCTGGTGGTGCATAGTGACTCACAGCTCGTGGTACGATAGGTGAATGGAGACTACGAAGCCAAGGAACAAAGGATGGTCGAGTACTTGAAGATAGTGCGAGAAAGAATAACAACCTTCAAGGATTTTGAGATAAGGCAGGTGCCACGGGAAGAGAATGCTAGTGTAGATGCACTATCGCAATTAGCCACCTCTGACTTCACCGACCTCGGACGATCGGTGTATTTCGAAGTGCTACCACAACCAAGTATAGAAAGACCCCGAGAGGTATTACCTGTAGGTGAACACGGCCATAGCTGGATGGACGCCATAACCGAATATCTCAAGGAAGGAAAGCTCCCAGAGAATAGGGACGAGGCAAGGAAAGTATGAATGAGGTTAGCACGCTTCCTTTTGAAGGACGAGACACTGTACAAAATAGGGTTCACCATGTCGTACCTTAAGTGTCTGGACCCCGCCGAAGGTGAGTATGCACTCCGAGAAGTGCATGAAGGGATATGCGGCCAACACCTGGGAGCCCGGGCCTTGGCACATAAAGTGCTAAGGTAGGGTCTGTACTGGCTGACAATGAGGAAGGACGCGGAATCATTAGTCAAGAAGTGCGTCAAGTGCCAGATGTTCACCCCCATTCCCAGGCTACACTCTACTGAGCTCTCATCTTTATCGAGCCCAATACCATTCGCTATATGGGGAATCGACATCCTAGGCCCATTCCCCCTGGCCACAAGACAGAGGAAGTTTGTCGTTGTGGCGGTAGACTACTTCACGAAATGGGTAGAAGCCGAAGCATTGGCGACGATAACCAAAAAGAACGTAAGGGACTTCTTCCAGAGGGCGGTAGTCTATCGATTTGGAATCCCTCGGGTTATGGTAACGGACAATGGAACTCAGCTCGCCAACCTGACCTTCGGCTTGTTCTGTGATGCCCTCGGCATTGACCATAGAAAAACCTCTGTCGGTTATCCACCGACTAATGGGCTGACAGAGGTAACCAATCGTACACTGCTTCAAGGAATAAAGAAGAGACTGGATGACACCAAAGGACTATGGGCAGACGAGTTACACCACATCCTCTGGGCCTACCGCACAACTGAGAGATCGGCCACCGGAGAAACACCCTTCATTTTAACTTACGGCACTGAAGCTGTACTTCCCGTGGAGATAGGGGCCATAACCCATCGGATTCAGTACTACAATGAAGAGGAAAACAATGGGGGGCTCTGAGCGAATTTAGACCTCTTGGCCGAAGTTAGGGACACCTCGCAAGAAAGGATGGCCGCTTACCAACAGAGGGTTGCGAGGCACTACAACACCAAAGTTTGAAAGAACGAGTTCAGAATGGGTGACCTCGTCCTCAGAAGGGCTGAAGTATCAGACTCGAGACATCAAGGGAAGCTAGCTCCAAATTGGGAAGGTCCCTACAGAGTCTCAAGGGTAATACGACCAGGGTCCTATGACTTGGAGACTACGATGGGAGAAAGGGTACCCCGATCGTGGAACTCTGAGAACTTAAGAAAATTCTATCAGTAGTGAAGTAGCAAGCACACTTGTCTTTGTAATTTGTGTAATTTTTTCAATTTTTGCTCCTATGCAATTTTAAGTTGTAATTCCTCATCCTAAACTTCGGAGGATCTTATTCATGAAAAATACGAAAGCTGGTTTACGACAATTGAGAGGAATTCTCCCGTCTGGTGACCTTAACTCTGCTGAACGGGTACAGGAGAAGGTCCTCACCTCGGTCGGGGCTCAGGCCAAGGCCGAGCCAAGCTGACAGAAGGTCCTCACTTCAGTCGGGGGCTCAGGCAAGGTTGAGTCGAGCTGACAGTAGATCCTCACCTCGGTCGGGGGCTCAGGCCAAGGCCAAGTGGAGCTGACCGAAGATCCTCACATCAGTCTGGGGCTCGGCCGAGCTGACAGAAGGTCCTCACCTCGGTTGGGGGCTTAGGCCAAGGCCGAGCGGAGCTACCCGAAGGTCCTCACCTCGGTCGGGGGCTTAGGCAAAGGCCGAGCCGAGCTGACCGAGGGTCCTTACCTCGGTTGAGGGTTCAGGTAAGGGCCAAGTCGACCTAACTGAGGGTACTCACCTCGGTCTAGGACTCAGGCCAATGGCCGAGGGGACCAAACCGAAGGTCCTCAATTTGGGAGGGAGTGACGATGGTCGAAGGATCTACCCTCAGCTGGATCTCCGGATCAATACCAGTTTAAAAGACCCTTTGGCCGGAGCTGAGGGGGAACACAACACTTGATGAAAACCACACTTGTTCAAGATCCCTTAAAAGTCCATAGCCCTCGGATTCGAAAAACCTCTCAGATATGCCGAGGGAGTCGGACCGAGCTATGCTAAAGTAGACATGCAGATCCTTAGGCTGCCAACAATGGGTTTCGGCCTTCTTGCACCTATCTACGGGCTAAAGATCACCTCACCCAAAAGAAGAAAAAGTGAAAGTCAAGGCATACAAAGGGAAATACATTCATTAAAAAAAGACCCGAAGGTCGAGAGTACATTAAAAGACCCAAAGGTCGAGAGTACATTAAAAAGATCTGAAGGCCGAGAGTACATTAAAAAGACCCGAAGGCCGAGAGTACATTGAAAGACCTGAAGGCCGAGATTACATGAAGAAGCCCGAAGGCTCATATAAAAAACAAAGCTCAAGGGCTGAGCCAAGGCCCAGGGTGGCTTCAGAGGGCGTCCATCGGATTCACGGCCTCATCCTCGACATGGTGGGTCTCCCCATTGGAGCCATCGTGACCAGGATTCGGAGGGACCTCGCGTTGTGGCTGAACCTCACCTTCCTCACTGCAGCTTTCGCCGTCGGCATTGGCAACCTCGGTGGCTGATGGGGCCACCTCAATACCCTCCTCTTCGAAGATGAGCCCGCTGTCCTCGAAAGAGATCCCTGGGTAATGCTCGAGGACCTAGTCTCGAACCTCGATAGCACCCATGGTAAACCCAGGGGCGATGGCACGCTTAATTTCTTCACGAAAGTCCTCAGAGGACCTATACTTCTTGGCCCCTCTGGCCTCGGCCTCCTGAACCCGTTTCTAGGTGCTCCACCTTCTCGAGGAGGACCGAACACTCATTCTCCAGGATAACCTTCTCACGTTCGGTGAACTCGAGGTCTCGGCCTATAGCTTCAGCCCGAATCGCCAGCTGACCCATTTGGTTTTGGGCCTACATGAGACACCGAAGGTCAGAATGTTGTGGTGAAAAATAAACAAGGGTTAGAGGACCGAGACTTACCCCGGCCATGAAGATGTAGGCATTGGTTATCATAGCCGCCGTCCCTTGTCGTTGAGCTTCGGTGGCATCTCGGGGAAGACTACCCTTCATCACCAGCTCATGAGCAACACGCCCGACTGCCAATGTGTTATCTTCCTTGACTGACCACTAAGGGACAAATCCGACTTCGATCCTCACGTTCCCCACCCTCGGGCTTCTGAAGTCCGCGACGGGGGAGGGGTCTCGGGCAGGCATGTCATGGCTCGGAGCAGCAAGGGCCTGGACTGCCTAGGTGCTAGGTCCCTCAGCCCTAGGTCTTTTCTTCGGAGTCTCGGAGGAGGGCCCCTTCTTCTCGTTTCTCTTCGGCCTCTGTTGCTGCTGGGCATCCCGCGCCCTGGCCTCCCTTATTTGGGCTTGCCTCATCGCTGCGGCAGCCTTAGCCTCGGCCCTAGAGATTTGCACTGCATAAAGAAATAAAGGGAGTCAGTACGAAACACCGACACCCAAGGGAAATAAACTTGGGCTAGCCTAACTCACCCGGGCTAAGCCCGAATCTGAACAGTATGGCATCGGACTTAAGGCAGTCGACCTCGACTGGAGGACAAGTTTCTTGTCACCTCGCCATCGCCAATGACTCTGTGTCTGCCCTAAAAAGGGCAGGGGTGGAGTTCACCTCCCTAAGGTCAGGGATATCCCAGACGGTGCCGAAGGGCACCTCCTCGGATGACCTCATGAAGAAGAACTTCTCCTTCCACCCGTGGATCGACGTCGAGTAACCACTCAGCAACTGAAGATCCTTCCGTAGGTAGAAGTAGTACCAGCCCGAAAGCCCCTTACAGGCCTAAAGGAAGAAGTAGTTGATGAAGAGAGGGAGGGTAAGAGGCCTCTGGTGCCTTGAGAAAAGGACGACGAAGCTGAGCACCTGCTGCCATCTGTTAGGCGTCATTTGGTTTGGACAAATCCCATAGTGCCGAACACTCGGGAGAAGAAGGGATGGAGGGGAAGCTGAAGGCCAGCCTTAAAAGCCTCCTTGTACAAGCACAGCTCTTCAGAGTTTCGATAGCTGGCTCGATCGGACGGTCTGGGCAGCCAGAGCTCTAAAGTGTCCGAGATACCGAAGGAGGCCCTCAGCTCCTCCAGTTCCGGCTCATCCATTGTGGATACGATGTGGAGAGCCTCCACCTCTAAGGGTTCCTAGGTCTGGGCTCCGGAGTCGAGCATCCTCTCCCTAAATCCTACACCGTTTGAGCCACCCTCGGGCCCAGACGGCGAGGCCGTAAACGATGAGTCACGGGAAGAGGGCAAATTGGTGGAGTCCGAGGACATCCCTTAGACCTCCCCTGGACTCCGACGCCTACGGTTAGACTTTGTCCTCTCAGAGGACGACGGACTATAGCCCGACGAACAAGACATGGAACTTACTTTCGAAGTACTGCTAAACTAAAGGAAAGTCGAGACTGAGGGTATGCTCTTCGAAGGAAACACAGACCGTAGGAAGGCTCTCTGAGGGAAAAGTGCCCCACAAATGGACCCCCACACTATATAGATGGAAGAAAAACGGTATGACTACCCGAGCATTAATGGCGTCGCCACATCACCGAGTACGAACCCTTGAGGCTTACGCCCGAATAGACCTGACCGAAGGTCCCTACCTCGGTTGGGAGTTCATGCAAAAGCCAAATGGACTTAACCAAAGGTCCTTATCTCGGTTGGGAGTTCAAGCAAAAGCTGAACGAACCTGACCGAAGGGCCTTACCTCGGTTGGGAGTTCAGGCAAAAGCCGAACGGACCTGACTGAAGGTCCTTACCTCAGTTGGGAGTTCAGGCCAAGGCTGAACGGACCTGACCGAAGGTCCCTACCTCGGTTGGGAGTTCAGGAAAAAGCCGAATGGACCTGACCGAAGGTCCCTACCTCGGTTGGGAGTTTAGGCAAAAGTCGAACGGACCTGACTGAAGGTTCTTATCTCGGTTGGGAGTTCAGGGAAAAGTCGAACAGACCTGACTGAAGGTCCATATCTCGGTTGGGAGTTTATGCAAAAGCCGAACGAACCTGACTGAAGGTCCCTACCTCGGTTGGGAGTTCAGGCCAAGGTCGAATAGACCTGATCGAAGGTCCTTACCTCGGTTGGGAGTTCAGGCAAAAGATGAATGGACCTTACCGAAGGTCCCTACCTCGATTGGGAGTTCAGGCAAAAACCGAACGTACTTGATCGAAGGTCCCTACCTCGGTTGGGAGTTCAGGCAAAAGCCGAACAGACCTGACCGAAGGTCCTCACCTCGATTGGGAGTCTGACCAAGGCCGAACGACCTGACCGAAGGTCCTCACCTCGGTTGGGAGTTCAAGCCAAGGCCGAATGGACCTGACCGAAGGTCCTCACCTCAGTTGGGAGTCCGACCAAGGCCGAACAGATCTAACCAAAGGTCCTCACCTCAGTTGGGAGTTCAGGACAAGGCCGAACGGACCTGACTGAAGGTTCTCACCTCGGTTGGGAGTTCAGGCCAAGGCCGAACGGACCCAACCGAAGGTCCTTACCTCGGTTAGGAGTTTAGGAAAAAGCTGAATGGACCTGACTGAATGTTCTCACCTCAGTTGGGAGTTCAGGCCAAGGCCGAATGGACCCGATCGAAGGTCCTTACCTCGATTGGGAGTTCAGGCAAAAGCTGAACGGACCTGACCGAAGGTCCCTACCTCGGTTGGGAGTTCAGGCACAAGCCAAACGAACCTGACCAAAGGTCCTCAACTCTTTTGGGAGTTCAGCCAAGGTCGACGGACCTGATTGAAGGTCCTCACTTCGGCCAAAGCCGAACGGACTTGACTGAAGGTCCTACCTCGGTTGGGAGTTCAGGAAAAAGCTAAACGGACCTGATCGAAGGTCCCTACCTCGGTTGGGAATTCAGACAAAAGCCGAACAGATCTGACTGAAGGTCCTCACCTCGGTTGGGAGTTCGGCCAAGGCCGAACGGACCTGATCGAAGGTCCTCACTTCGATTGGGAGTTCAGCCAAAGCCAAACGGACCTGATCGAAGGTCCTTACCTCGGTCGGGGGTTCGAGTAAGGACATCTGAACTAACCGAAGGTCCACACCTCGGTTGGGAGTTCGGCCAAGGCCGATAGACTTGACCGAAGGTCCTCACCTCAGTTGGGAGTTTGGCACAAAGCCAAACGGACATGACCGAAGATTCTCACCTCGATCGGGGGGGCTCGGACAAGCCCTAGCCGAACTGACAGAAGGTCCTTACCTCGGTTGGGGGCTCGAGCATGGCCGAGTCGAACTGACCGAAGGTCTTCACGTCGGTTAACCAAAGGTCTCGATCGCAAGCAGAACTAAAGCCGAAGCCGAAGGAATAAAACCGAAGGGAAAAAAAAAGAAAGAGGAGAAAAGGAGAAAGAAAAGAGAAGATGGCAAAAAATTTGATTACTCCCACAGGAAGAGTCTCCTGACGGGAGTAAGGGGGCTCCTGATACGGCCAAATTGACTGGCCAGTTGGGAAAGGACACACGTCACGCACCCGAACACGTGTCACCCACCTGACAAAGGCTGCAAGGACTCTACCACGTTAACCGCGTGAAGAGAATATCCCCACGAAGGGGATAGGACGTATCCGAGTAGAACTCTAAAAGGAAAGGAGGTGGACCCGAGGTAGACTCCTCCAAGGGAAAGGGAAACCCTAAACCCTAAAAGCTATATAAGAGGGTCCGAGAAGAAGGAAGGAGGTAAGCATTACGACCCACACCATTACTCCCATAACAAAAACTATGTGGCCGATCCCTAACTTGAGCGTCGGAGGACTAACCCCGGACAAAGCTCCGGGCCTCTGCCGTCTGTGCTTGTGCAGGATCAACTCATACGGATTTTCGGCAGCAACACAATCACTTGGAAACAAATCCCTCAGATCAAGTGTTGGATATAAGGCTAATATTGCCTCATCCTCATCTATCATAGACCATTGTAATCAAATATGAAGCTAAAAATAAGAAATTTTTATAGTTATTACGGTAATTGGAAATGCAGGGGAAAATCAGATTACTCAGGGCGATTTTGAGAATTCGGTTCAATTACATCAGCATTTGTCCTCAACTTGATTTCAGAAGAGGAAGCTTGTTATCATCATTAAAACCTTCGATTTTTCCCTCAGTAAATGAAACAAATCACCCAAGAAAGTAATTAAAAAGGAATAAAAAGAAAAAAAAAAACCCTTGTTGTTAAGATCAAAGTTCCTGAAAAACTTCAAACAAAAGGGAAAGAATAGAAATGAAGAATCAAAAGAGAAGATCACTCAGCAGAAGATGCGAGAGTTTACTTCGTACGAACATAGAAGAGAGAAAGGATGGAGAAGAAGAAGAAGAGGTGAATAATCGAAGAACTCTACCGTTTTGGGGTTTTGCTCGACCCGGAGTTTTCAAAACCAAATTTTAGACAGGTATAAGTGATGATCCATTGTACATGTGGCATCGGCCACATGTCAGCATCACAAGGAGCCTCCGCCAGACTCTGCCAAGAAATGGTGTCGTAGACGATTTTGATCGCTATCTATTATGGATAGGATAGTTTGACCCAATTTCGATCCTTGTCTTTCTATTAATGTTGTTGCAGATGATATGAGTGTAATCTGTTCTTATAAAAATAAATAATAAATAAATAAAATAAATTTAAATAAATAAAAAGGAGTCAGTTATTCCCTCCCCTTCTTCCTTGCTACTAAAGGAAACATGGCCCATTCTTACCCTCTTACCCCCCCAAAAAGAACCCCATTAGGGTTTTAAGAAGGGATCAAGACACTAGTGGCTGCCCTTAGAGGCTGTCGCCGACACGACTAAAGACGGGCGACATCCTTCCTCCCGGTGATCATCTAGTTGACGTTCCAGTGCTAGAAACAAGGCCAAATCCTCTTGAACAATTAAGTGTGCCAAAATATCCCATACCATATCATACCCCATACTGAATATATCCAACTGTGCCATCAATATCCCTATATCCAACTATGCCATAATTTACCAAAAAGAAAAAAAAAAAAAAAAAAATCTATGCCATCAAGAATGTATTTTAGCTAAACATGTATTTGAATAATGTTCTCATTCTCAGTCGACAATGCATTCCGCATTTAAGAATGAAAATACGCATTTTAGGATAACGATGCATACCAAACATAGTAAATGAACATTTGAATGAAAATGAACATTTGTTCTTCATATATTGTCACTTTCACATTCCCTTCCCACCCCCACCCCCACCATTAATTGAAGGCATTCATTGATGCATCATACCATGCATTTCCACCTCAATAATGGATTTATGAAATCTAGAATCAAATCCAAATCTAAAATTCTATCAAAAAAAAAAAATCCATATCCTGGATCCAAACGTAATATGCTTGGGAAATACTTTTGAGTTGTGCTATGGATTTCGATAGCACATCTGGGGTGTGGGATCTACCTTTGGCATTCAAAACCCACAATCATGGATGGTCCAGATCTGTCCCCACCGTTCCTGACAACTTAGATGTAATTTATTATTGTTATTATTATTATGATTTTAAATATAAGGGAATATCACTTGGCAAATGGCAAATGGCAAATGGCAAGTTGGGTTGTCATAGTCCAACTGTCCAAATCCAACAGGTTTGTAGTAGAGTAATTGCGCATGTTGTATTTAAAAAAAAAACAGTTGAGCATTAGTCTTTTTTCTCGTCTATCTATAGCAATAACTCACTTGGCCTACCACGGGCTGGGTGGTTAAGTACAGTCAATTCTGTCTCAACAAAAATAGGCACTAGGATTAGGAAAAGGACCGAGTTCAGACTCGGTCAAGGTCTGATAATGTTTATAGAGTACGGAAAATAGTGGAGATTAGAGAGCATTATCAACTAATTAATTAATAGATTGGCAGATTTTGACATCCATTGATGATTGTACGGTCCGCTTAAACCTACAAAACCATGAGTCAACATTTGGAATAATTTTTAGGAGAAATTTCTTAGATCCACTAGATAAGAAGATCATTTATAATATAAGTTTATTTTTCATTCATTAGTTTTGATTTAGAAAAGATTCACTTAATCTCCACCTCAATCATTGCTCTTTAGTTTCAAGAAAAATTTAAAATGTAACTTCCTAAAATACCCAACTTTTCTTCTCTCTCCATGTTTTTTTTTTATTTTTTTATTTTTTATTCAATTCCTTTATTTTCAATCACATGTGTGGGATCCATCACCACCACCACCCCTCCTTCACTTCCCTCTTCGTCTTTCTTCTGACCTCGAATCCGGTGAATATTCCTATAAATCCAATTCACTCCCAATTTACTTATGTTAGAATGTAAGTAACAAAAATGAGAGAGCATTGAACAACAAGAAGAGAGAGAGAGAGAGTAAATAATAATAATAATATTATCTCTTAGTAGTCATTCTATTCTAGAAACCACGTTTCGTAGCAAAATCAGAATTTTCCATTTCTATGTCAAAATTTCATTTTGGAATGAAACTCAAATACTGGAACATGGTTCATGTTCCAACATTTCTCGTTACTGGCGTTTCTTTTATCCGATTTGTTTCGAAAAAACGAAAAAAACAAATCATGATCACCAAACAAAAGATTATGTTTTCTTGTTCCCGTAAAATGAAAAACATCAGAAACACTCTTTCGAATGACCACCAAACATAGCCTTAAGTGTTATAATAGGAACAAAATTGCTAGTGGAATGAAAAGAGTACACACCTTCCTTTTTTTTTTTTTTGTTGGGATTATTTACTTTTTATTTATTTAAATCTTGAGAATATTTAAAAGATTGGATTAAGTGTTTTACTCCATTCGGTTAAAGATAAAGACATATCAACATTCTAGCGTAAAGGAATTGATATTCTCACTTCACTAATGTGAAGATTCACCGGACTCACTCTGATTGACCCAACAACCTTGCTACAACTCCACCTCAACCTACTACGACCCCTCCCCCTTCCGCTCTCACTCTCCCCTCCCTTGCAACCCTACCCCACCGTGCTTTCATCAACCCCCGCCCCATCTCCTACTTCGCTGCACTCCCTCGTCACCCCTTCAGCCTGGAAATATTTTTGAAGTTAAAATTCATCTTGTAGTAACACTTTACTGCATGGTAATTAGTATGGTAGGATTCCATTCCACACACACAAAAGAACCCTCTTTCCTTTAGAGAGAGAGAGAGAGAGAGAGAGAGAGAGCCATAATCTATTCCAGACAAGGGAACATTCCAGATTACTGAAATTTCGCGGGTCACTTTTCTTGTTGGGTTTAACCGTTTATGTGGCCTTGACTCTGATATATATATAAGGAACCTTCCAACCATGAAATTGAAATTCTCTGTTACTATTATTTATTTGATAAGAACATGTAAGAAGTCCTAAAAAGAAACGTTGCAAGAAACTGGCCGCGGTCCACCACACAACTGATCAATGAAATTAATGGGAGTGATGGGAGAGGGCAAGGAAGCAAGGGAGGGGGCGGGGGTTGTAGGGGAGGGGAGAGTGAGAGAGGGAGAAAGAGGATGGGGTGTTGCAGGTAAGGGTGGAATTATAGGGTTGCAGCAGCAGAAGATGGTGCTGCCTTATCCGGAGAAAGAAGAAAGGAGGAGAGGAAGAAGTGGTGGTGGTGGATACCACACGTGATTAAAAATAAAGGAATTGAAACATGGAGGCAAAACTGTTGAGGATATTTGAGAAAGTTCGGTTTTGTTTTTTCTTGGAATTGGTAAGCAATAACTATCTTTTGGAGATTAAGCAAATATTTTCAAAATCAAAATTAATGAAAGTAAAATATATTTTAAACCTACTTATTTTGTAATTAATTTTTTTTTATCTAGCAGATCTTACTCATCTGAGTAATTTTTCCTAATTTTTAAACCTGAAAACCGGGACTAAAACCAAAATTGATTTTTTTTTTTTTCATAGGGTTCCCTCCGTTGCCCACTTTTTTATGCAGGCTTATAAGGGTTCCCTTTCAAATATTCTAAAAGTGGGAAGGGCGGGGGTTTCTATTTTAGATATTTCATTGTTTAGGATGAACAATGAAATATGAAAGGGTGTGATCCGCATATTAGTATTGTGGAAATCTTTTCCTCTGCTTCTTTATATATGAAAAAAAAAAAAAAAAAAAGGCAAGAGGTGGCTTCCAAACCACGTGGCCCCTACACCAACGAGAGAGTCATTGGAAGCGTCCATAGAGGCATCAACTAGGTTAGGATTTTCATTTCGTAGAGGGACGATCATTTTAGGGGCTTGCGTTTGGTGCTGGTTACAACATTTAGCCTAGTTGCATCTTTTTAGATTAAAAAAATAAAATAAAAGGGAGAAAGGACGTTGAATGTCACACCTCGCTTCTGCTGGAATACTAGCAATGTGAATAGAATGCTTACCCGTCCTATATCTCTACCAAGGATCTCTATAACAGTACCTTAACAATCACAATTACAACATACCTGAACCGTATAAATCATAGCAGCGGAATCAAAGTACAAATATAAGAAGAATCATATAAATCTGTTGGGGAACAACTAATGTTAAATATATTACATAACATGAGTTATTCATCACCACAGTTACCAAAACACAAGTATAATAATGCAATAAATATTATCCAAAAAATATGGCACCGAAGAAGATGACATTGGCTTTGGATAAGGTATACGCACAAGTATCGCAAGCACAATCAGGATCGTGCTTATCGAGGTCTAGTGTCCACCAATCACAGTCATACTTAGCCATCAAATAGGATGTCCCACTGCCCAACAGCACGACGGTATTTGCATCATCATTTAAAAAACAATACCCACGTGGTCTGAGCTCCAACTAGCTCAGCGAGGGACGGGGTTCATGCAAGCACACACACATAGGCCATAATGCAAGAATTATGTAATTCTTTTTTACTTTAACCACCTAATATTTAACTAAGTCAGGTTCATGTTATTACGACGCATTAGGTTGTACACCTAGTCCTAGAAATTACACATCGATTATCCAGTGATACAAACATGTCATGATTAGGAACCTACTGGTCCTAGAATGCAACCATTAGTCACCCAAAAAACCCTGATAACCCCCTCCTGGAAGTCACGACATCGGAATACTATCGGCCATGCTGGATTAGTTTTCGCCTCTGCCACCAATCACATTGTACTACGAAAGTGGTATTATGGAAGGGTTCATCGAACATACCACATTTGGGTTATCCAACACCTTATCATTGGTTGGTAAGAGATCGTAGCATAGGGAATGAAACCTAGCAACAATATGCTATATGCCTTCCATAAAGATACAAGTAGTATAGAATACGACACCGGAATCACCATTCGCCACATCGCATCCATGTCCAGGCCTATCTAGCATAATACAATTTAGTATGGGTACGCAGTACTAGAAGATACCATCAGCCACACTGTGCACCCATTTTCAAGTATGGCCATGACATACATGGCATCGTAATTATCACCAGTCACACTGTACATCCATAGCCATAGCTAACTCTAATGTGCACCCAATACAAAATGTAATCATCCACACAGTGATCACAATATCGGAATCCACCATGGCCACACCAGATTCCGTCACACAGTCAAAATCACATATACAATTCAATTCCAATAAAAGATAACATATAATTCACATATATAGTGCAATCAATTGAATTAACTAATCACAATTTCTATGGCAATGCACGTAGTTCTATAATGTTAAAGCATTCTAAAAGAAAGTTAGACTACCACTCACCTCGTCTGGCTATCGTACAGGTAAAATTTCCCAAGTTGGATACCTGATTCAAACCCCACAGAATTATGATTGTCTTTTTCCTAGGTACAAGGGTAAATGGACGTTAACATAGTGTAAAAAAAATCTATAGAGGCCCCACAATGTTTGCCCTAAAGTGTCCAAACTATCAAAATTGACAGTTTGGAAACCTCACTAGTAGCAGATCACCGAATGGACACTGTGTGCAGTTGGTGGCCTAGACAAAGGCTAATTAGGACATCAAAAGTCACCGGTTGCAGGTAACTAGAAGGAAATTACCTAGAAGTTCAGCAACTTCATAGGGATTTTTTGGCTCGAGCTTGATTGTCAGGAATTGATTTAGTGAGATTGTGGGGGGCTTTCCCACCTTTCATTTAATCCAACTTGTTTGTCACCGAGCTGTTTAGGAGATACGACAAAATAACAGCCGAAACCTTAACCTCCCTAGTTGGTCAAAATGGCTCGGGAGCTTGGGAAACATAGGGAGAGTAAAATGCACCCCACCCGACTACCGAAGGTCACCAAGGTCGAGGAAAACCCCTCCAACTTGACGAATCCTTGGTTTTCCAACAAGCCAAAACCAAAAATAGGAAGGAATGGGGTTGGGAAAGGTACATGCTTACCTTCGGTGGCAACCAACAACACTCGAAGTAGTCGGGAGCTCCTCCCCTCTTCTTCTCCTTCTCTTTTCCCTCTTTTCTCTCCTTTTCCCATGTTGTGACCATGTGAGAAATGCGAAAATTAGCTTAATTATCCCTTATATAGTAAGTGGCCTTAGAGCCTACGCACTAGTTCGGGACCAAACCGGCTTAAACCGATGGTCGGGTCACGTGAACCCACCACCTTGGACTCACAAGGTGTGCAAGTCATGGGAAAAGGTGTCATATAATGTGGGAGGATGGTTGGAGTTGGCCATGATGAGTGTAGCTAGTCCCTCGGGTATTTGATCCATTTTAGTATAGCAAGAGCCACTGGTAGGAGGTCACTAGATGGAGGTGGTCCTGCTGGTGGGATGTTTCCGATGATATTCCCAGCTGCTGTACTTTCCAATCTTTTATCCATATTTTTCCAATCACTAGGGGGTTTCCCTAGGGATATGTGCAAGGTATTCTTGGCCAATTCTAATACGTGAGGGGATTCAACTAGGGAGGTATTAGGTCACTCACTGCTTAGGCTTGGAAGGTTCGGATCCCTTCCAGTGCTTCTAGAAAGAACTGTATTCATAAATAAGGTCATCCCTTCCTTCGTGATAATAGATTGCCATAGTCCAAAAGTCATTGGTACTGACGACATTAGGCATGAGACTTAATTCAAAAGTTCAAATTTGATCGGAAGGGCACGGGTGTAACATTCCCCCCACCTTATAAAAATTTTATCCTCGAAATTTAGCATAACTAGTAAGTTAAATAACCTGGGGTATTTCTTCTTTCTCATCTTCTCACTCCTAGGATGCTTTTTGCTCTGGGTGGTTCATCCGCTACGAGGAAGAAAATAGTACAATTACAGAGGGTGTGGTCCTTCCGATCGATGATCTTCTTAGGATACTCTATGTACATACAATTTTGATCTAGCTCATGTGGTATGTAAGTCAAGACGTGAGTCGGGTTAGAGATGTACTTTCGTAGCATTGAAGTATGGAAAACATCATGGGCAACATCAAACTTTGGCGGTAGTGCTATCCTGTATTCCACCAACCCTATCTGTGCCAACACTTTATATGGTCCTATGAATCTATGACTCAACTTTCCTTTTTTTATTCCAAACTATATTACCCCTTTGATTGGAGAGATTTGTGGGAACACTTTATCTCCAACTTCTAATTTCATATGCATTATTCTAACATCAACTTAACTTTTTTTGTTTGGATGGAGCCACTTTGATTCTTTCTCTAATCACAACCAGCTTCTCACTAGTGGCCTGTATCAAGTCAGACCTAAGATATACTGCTCACTAACCTCTTCCCAATAGAGAGGAGTCCGGTACTTCTTGCCATATTGTGCTTCAAATGGGGACATGATGGTAGCTTGATAGTTGTTGTTGTACGATAACTTGATAAGTGAGACATGCTATCCTAGTTGTAACTCATTTCAAGAGCATAGGCCCGAAGTATGTCCTCTAAGGTCTAAATGGTCCTTTCTAATTGCCCATTTGTTTGTGGGTGAAATGCAGTACTAAAGTTCAGCTGTGTGACCATATGCATTCCCAGAATTTAGAAGTAAAACTTGGATCCCGATCAGAGATAATGTTAACTGATATACTATGAAGACGAACTATGTTGTCAATATACAACTTGGCTAGCTTGTCCTTAGAGAAAGTGATTTTCATCAGAACGAAATGAGCTACCTTGGTCAAGCAGTTAACAATCATCCAAATGACATCCATGCCCTTAATAGTGTGAGGAAATCCTATAACAAAGTCTATGTCGATGTTTTTCATTTCCAATACAAGATAGGTAGTGACTACAGTAACCCATGGGGTCTCTATCTCTTAGTATTTACTTATTGGTAAGTGAGGCACCTAGATACATGAGTGTCTATATAATTCTTCATTCCCTTCCACCAAAAGGAGGAACCTTTATGGTCCTTGTTCAAAATAGTGTCTCTCAATCACTATCCTTAGGCACGCAAAATCTTCCCCTAAACTAGAGGATTCCCTCTCAGTCAAACTAAGATTTGATCTTTCTATTTCCCTTTTCTGATGTCATTTTTCAATTTATGAAACTTTGCATCAGTAGTCCGAGCTGTAGTGATCCTGTTCACAAGGCTAGGTTGCACCACCAATCGCAATAATGACAAGGTGACACCTTCCACCAGGTATTTCCAAATCTATCTTCCTGGCCTCTTCAATCAGATGCTTATTGGTTGTCAATGAAGCAAGATTCAAGGTCTGTGATTTCCTCCTGAGTGTATCAGTTACCACATTAGCCTTCCATGGATGACAGTGGATAGTACAGTCATAATCCTTCATTAGTTCTAACCACCCCCTTTGTCTCATGTTGAGTTCTTTCTCCCTGAAGAAGTACTTTAGGCTTTTGTCGTCACTATATATCTCACTTTTTCCACTACACAGGTAGTGCCTCCAAATCTTCAAAGCAATGACTTTCCCATCCTATATGAGCACATAACCCAAACCGAGTTTAGATGCATCACTATACACAACCATACCACCTGTACCAGTCAGAATGGTCAGAATTGGAGCTGATACCAACCTTTGTCTCAACTCTCAGAAACTCTTTTCAAAACCATTAGACCACTCAAATTTCATGCCCTTCTGTGTCAGTCGGGTCATCGATGCTGGTATGCGTGAGAAGTTCTCGACAAACCTTCTATAGTATTCAGCCAGTCCCTAAACACTACGAATGTTTGCTACATTCTTGGGAGTGTCCCATTCTAACACTGCCTTAACCTTTCCTGGGTCAACCTCCATACCCATATCTGAGATAATGTGGCCTAGGAATGCCACTTGAGAAAGCCAAAATTCATATTTTCTAAACTTGTTATATAGTTTCTTTTCTCTTAGATGTTGTAGTAACAACCTTAGGTGGACATCATGTTCCTCTATAATATACCAAGATGTCATCAATGAATATAATTACAAAATTATCCAAAACATCCTAGAATATCGGGTTCATCAAGTCCATAAATGTAGCCAGTGCATTGGTCAATCTAAAAAATATTACCAAGAACTCGTAGTGCCCATACAGAAATCTGAAAGTTGTTTTGTTCACATCACTACCCTTGATCCTGAGCTGATGGTAGCCCAATCTAAGGCCAGTCTTGAAAAATATGTTAGCACCCTACAACCAATCAAATAGGTCATCAATCCTTGTCAAAGGATATCAATTCTTGAGCAAGTAATAATGAAATTAACAGGGTACCTACCACCACACCTATGGCAGCCTATGTATCTTCTGCAGTCTTAGAAAACACACGTGCCTAGGGCCTGTTGCCTTGTTTTAACTGCACTCGACGATTATCAGAATTTATGGCTGTGGTTTCAGGGATAGAACATGTTGAAAATCTGGGCATCCAAAGGTCGTGGATTGAATGTGACTTGGTCGCAGTGGTTACCTTATTTCTAAAATATAAGGTCCCAATCTTGTGTGGGCTTCTTGAGTATGATCGAGTGGAAAATCACCCACTAATATCGGGAGGCCAACTCTATTGCTGACTATCTTTCCAAAATAGCCGCTTGGTTTGAGTCGTCAGACCCTGTGAGGGTAGCTATTGGAGAAATGGACTATACCTCCCTGTCCTCTCTCCTCTCTTTCTCTTTTATGTGATGGGAGGGGTTCGTGTCGTGTGTGCTTTTCTTGCAGGCCCCTCACCACCGTATTGTCGCTTGGAGATACGTGGAGGCCTATTTTGCAAAAGTGTAAAATTTGACATTTGAGATGGAGGTTTAATGATGGTCCAATACGAGGATCGAGATCATACAAATGGGGTTTGGATTCGCCACCTAGGGTTATGGGCCCAGGACACAGGGTGGGCCCGATTCTTGAGAAAAGGGCCTAAAATTTGGTCTGGTCCAGAGATTTAGGGTAAGTGTCAGGTTACAGAATTTGGAAGGTGTTAGGCACCCAATCTGCCCTGTTCAATCGGTCTTCCTATTAGATGCTTGAGAATGAACATTTTTCACAATTATTACTATTCCACATGTATGGCTAAGTTATCACACATATATACATTAATTGAATTCAAACTACTATATATACTAAAACAAGGTCTATATGAAGTCTATATTATGACAAGTTGGTTGAGAAATTATACCTGAACTTGACCCCTGTTTCAGGTCAAGAGGGGTGGGCCCCTAATTAATATCGGCTTGGACTGTCTTTCGGATTCTCCTAGCTTAGGGGAAGATGATCTTGACCTCCAACTTCCTTTCTTGAGAGATGCTGATTGTGACAGTATACGGATAGGGTTCCAACTAGGAATGGTTACTTTCAGATTGGGATTCGGACAGAGCTTCGGCTAGAGAAGGATATTTTTGGATTTAGATTTGGAAATAGATTCTGCTAGGGAAGACTATTTCTGGATTTAGGATGAGGTGGCACTCTGACAGAGCTCCAGCTGGGGATAGGCTAAGGGATGACTAGGCTGAGGTGGCACTTCGGCATAGCTTCAGTTGGGAATGGCTATTTCTGAAAAGATTCCAGGGACATTTGGTCAGGGGTTCGGCTAGGAATGTCTATTTTTGAAAAGGAACGGGCTGACCTAAAAATGGATTGAAGAACTCCAAAGTCCCGAAGAACACTTTGAAGATCCGAACAGAGTTTCAGATCTTAACAAAGATCTCTTCGTAGACCTGAAGAACCTCAAAAAGTGGGGGGGTTTCTATCTCAGGAACACTTAAGAATGCTCAAGAACACTAAAAAAGACTCAAGGGAGGTAGCTCAAGAACATACTGTTTTTGGTTAAAAACTGGCTCTAACTAAGAATTTGGATTAAAGATCTTCAAGATCCCGAAGAACACTTCGAAGGTCCGAATGAGTTTTCGGATCTTGATGAAGATCACTCCGAAGATCAGAAGAAAATCAAGAGGGGGAGGGGAGGAAAATTTCACTATGAAAGAGTGAAGGGGGATTTTGGTGTGTTGAAATCAAAGGCGGGGGTATTTATAGTTTTTTCTGGCCAATAAGAGAGGGGGCTCCTCTTTATCCAACGGACGAAAGAGTGAGGTTTTGCTTAAAGTGGGGGATAGGGCTTTTACACACTGGGTAAAGAGGGGAGTTGAAGGTAAAAATGGGTGGGGAGGGCTTTTATCCATTGGATAAAAAGGGGAGTTGAAGGAGAGAGAAATACTAGCAAAAGGAGGGGTTTTTTGGCTTTGAGTGGGTGAAGAGGGTATTTCTTCACCCATTGGGTTAGGGGAATACGAATCCCGACTGTTGAGGGTGACACACAAGGTTGGGTTGAAATGTATGGAGCATGCGGGCAGTATGCACAGTGTGTGCAGGGAGGTTGGCATGGGTGTGCGGGCAATGTGCACAGTGTGTGCGGGGAGGTTGGCATGGGTGTGCGAGCAATGTGCATAATGTGTGCGGGGAGGTTGGCATGGGTGGTGGGCACGTGTATGCATAGGCAGCAGGCGCGTGGATGCATAGACAGCAGTCGTGTGCATGCATGGGCAGTAGCCAGTGCACGTAGGTGTGTGGGTTGGCCTGCTGGCCAGTATGCACATGCGCATGGGGGTGTGCAGCAGCAGGGCCATGGTGTGCAGCAGTAGGGCACAGGCCAGCAGGCCATGGGCAGCAGTAGATCCGTGGGCTTGTGCCAGCGAGGGCGCAGGCTAACAAGCCATGGGCAGCAATAGGGCCATAGGCCAGTGCCTGCGGGGGATCAGGACAGTAGGCCATAGGTAGGGGGCTGTGCATGTGCTCCAGCCAAAGGCAACAAGCATGTGCTCCAGCCAAAGGCAACAAGCATGTGCATGGGCTAGCCTGTTGGTTAGCGAGCATGCTAGGTTTTTCCAATGGCGATTACGGGAGATCCGTCAGTCTGATTTTGCGTATCATATATCGTCAAAATCATATTTTTGAGAACTATCCATCTCTATGGTCATCTTGACCGGATTCCTTCGTATATAAAAGGCCAAAATTGGACCCCTTCTCTCCCGCGTGGGGGTTTATAGGGTTTGAGGTCCAGGAGTGTTTCTGGGTTATCTGGCTACGTAGGGGATAAATTTTAGGTTGTTTGTGATAGGTAGGGGATATTTCCAGGTTTCTAGTAGGACTGTCCATATTTGCGACATATGTACGAAAAAGCATGATTTTATGGGGATGATTACAGGAGACCCATTGGTCCAATTTTAATGTATCATATATTCTTGAAATCGTGTTTTTAAGCACTATTCATCTATTCGGTCATCTTGACCAAATTCGTTCATATATAAAAAGTCAAAGTTAGACCTTCCTTTCTCCCGCGTAGGGATTTCTAGGGTTTTGGGTAGGGGAATGTTTCCATTAGCATCTTTGTTGGTCAGAAGCGGGAAGTCGCGTCCAATATCCATATTTCATCATAGCCGGACGAGGGTGATAAAATTGGGTATCTACAGAATGTCCTTCTTTGGCCGAGGCCTGTGCCAACGGTCAAAGGGAAAAGAAAAGAACGACCACATTTTGTGACCCGGAGCATGTACTGTCATCATCTTGCTCAGTTATGACGGAGTTGAAAAATGCAATAGATAATATCTCCTAACAACTTGAAGTTGAGGGCTTACCTGGGACTGCCAATTGTGCAAAGGAATTCGCTGCTCTTCCAATCCTGTAAAAAAGGTTAGTACTTTGATCTTTGATTTTCCTTAGATGGGCTTCGCATGTGCCAGTTCAGGAAATATAGTCTCCAGACTGGGTCTTTCGAGCCAATCTGGACTATCTGGGACCGATGGTTACAAAGAGAGGAATTTGTTGCTTTTTCGATCTTGCAAAAAGTAAAAATACTTGATTCTTTGATTTTCCTTAGCTGGGCTTCACATGTGCCAATTCAAGGAATTTTAGTTTCCAGGCTGGTTCTTTCGAACCAATCTGGACCATATGGTCTTCCAAATGGATTTTTTTCAAACCGGGCTGAGCTATATGGTTTTCTAGGCGGGTTCTTTCGAACTGGGCTGGGCTATCTGACCTTGTCAATTACATGAAAGAAACTCGCTGCTCTTTCTACCCTGTAAAAGACATTAACAATTGATTTTGATTTTTGATTTGAATTTTGAATTTTGTTCATTGATTTGAATTTGAAATTTAGTTTGAATTTTGATACTTGATTTGGAATCTTTTGATGCTTGATTTTGATTTTGATTTGAATTTTGATGCTTGATTTGGAATCTTTTGATTTTCTCTTGGATTGGATTTGGACTTTTATATTGAAATTCTAAAATTTTATTTATTTATTTATTTTTGGGAAAACGAATTTTTTCTATAAAATGGTCCCCCTCCCTTGTTCATTCTTCATTCTAACTTTTCTGAGTGAGGTGAGTTCCTAGAGCCCTCTGGTTTTTCTTAAAGTTTTCCTTCTTGTTCTTGGAGTTTTTTACCTTGCTCTTGAAGTTCTTGAAGATCTTCATCTTGTTCCTGAGGGAGGAGTTATTTGATATTCTCGTGGGCTTTTGTGTAAATTGAAAGAGTTTTTGGGGCTTCATGTAATTTGGAAAACTTTTCGAGGCTTCTTACAATTTTAAAAAATATGGCTGAAAGAAGAAAGAGGAAGTCTATGGGGGAAGTTCAGCTTGAGAGCTGCAGCAGTCCTTCTCATAGGTATGAGGGCCTGGCCGACTGGTATTTTGGGCAAACTCTTTACAATAGTCAGACTCACATCTGTAACTCCATATGGGATTCCTGGGTAAGTCTTTACATTTCATTCATTATTTTGATCATATTTTATTCCTGTTTTGTTGTTCTCTCTTTTTTTTCTTTTTTATTGTATTGTTTTTGCTTTTTGCTATTTTTCTTTATTTATATTTTTTTTTACATTATTTATTTCCATTAGCATGAGGGGAAGGAACCACCTGCCTTGGCCTCCTATGGCCATCCGAACATGGTTCAATCCTGGCATAGGATGATCCCTCGCAGGGTGAAGGAGATGGTTGATGATACCTATCTGTGCCAATTGGCCTTTGTAGAGACCCAGAAGTTTAATCCGGCATTGGTGAGGGCCCTGATGGAGCGGTGATGGCTGAGTACTCACACTTTCCACCTTTCTATTGCCAAGATCACCATTACATCTATGTGCTTCTATGCCTTGATAAGAATTCCATTTGGGGGCAGATCTATGACCCTACCCGCAGGATTTTTGATTGCCAGAGAGTTTGCTGATCTGACCGGTATCACCATTAAAGTAGGCTAGACATACATCTGCCTAGGGAAGATTAGTGCCCGATGGTGGAAAGTCATCCTCAGGGAGAATCCAGGAAACATGTCTTAGGTGGCACATTCCTTCTTGCTATTTACTATGGGTCAGTGCTTCTTTAGTGACCTCCGAGGAAGAGGAGATATCTGCCTGGTGTACTTCCTCAGAGATCTTCACACAATAGATTCCTGGGACTAGGGCTGGGCCACCTATGCATATCTCCTATGGTCCCTAGACCTACTGTCCTATAGAGATAGGGGCCTCAAGGGGGCAGGCTTTATTATTCAGGTAACTTTTCTTCTTGTACCCATTTCCTTTCATTCATTTGGTCTGCGCTTTCTTACTTTAATCTCTTGAAACAACCCTAGTGCTTTGAGCATTTGTGGAACATAGCCCCCAGACTGAGGGATCCTCAGACATTCTTCTTCCTTCTAGCCACGAGGTGGGGGGATAACCAGGTGGTCAGGGCTTGGTGCCATCCTCTGGGGACCATTGCTCATTCTTTTTCGAACGATCTTGCTGAGGTTTGCCATGTTTGACACTGGGATTCTATTTTCCTGATGCTGTACTTTCCCTTCCTTGGTTTTGTAGGTTACTTAGAGACCATTCCATGACCTCGTATTTTTGCATTCCGAGAGTCATCTTGGCTCATTAATTATCCGAGAACCGAGTCCTTTTTTAGGGCATGTGGGGCCATGCCTGGTACTTAGGAGAGAGAGTAGTACTCCAGTGGTCAGATATTGATCCACGCCCTTCTCCTAGTCTTCCTCCACCCACTATGCATTGTCCAGAGATTGTCCCTGCAGACGAGATGAAGTGCTTGGATAACAAAGTATGGGAGGACTCCTTTCTTGATCCAGATTTGGACTATAGAGCCTTCCTAGAGGAGGAGACAGTGTGCACCCCTCTCAGTCCCGATGGTCCAGTGGTATATTGCCCTTTCTTGAGTATTTCATATAGATTCTTCCTTCTTTTAGTCTTGACTGATGTTCTTTCAGGGGAGAATGAGACGTGCAGATCCTTCTGCTATTCGATCGCATGCCAGTGCTATCGATCCTTCACAAGTAGGGCCCTCTACCAGTGTCGGTGGGTCTCTCAGGGTTGCTAACGTCCCCTTTTGTGGCTTCCCTGCCTGGACCTATCCTAACGTGGCCAATCCCAGTCTCCCTCATCTTCTGGAGCCGAACATAGATGTAGACGCTTCCCTTGGGCTGCCTATTCCTTATGATTATGTGAGTATTTGATCATTTTCCAATTAACTCTTAACTTCCTTTGGCTGATATGCTCTTTCTCAGGTGTCCCCGGAGGTCTATGGTGAGATTAGGAGGATGCACTATGGCTTGTGCGAGGTGATAGTTGCTAAGGTATTTCTCATTTTCCTCTTTCTTTTGCCCTTCTTCTTTTATTATTTTTCTGGATCCTTTCCTGTATTTCTTAGGATGGTAGGATCGTCACCTTGGAGAGCCAAGTCAGTTCCTATGAGCAAGAAATTGCACAGCAGGATGCACTGATTCAGGACCTGACCCAGAGGCTGAAGTAGGATGGACTAGCATTTGTGGATTCCCCGGTGCTTCATGAGGATGGTTCAGAGTACGGTTCAGATGATGGCTTCTGACCCATAGGGATTTGTTCCTGTATTTCCTGCAAACACAAACACATGGATATTTTCTTTCTTTTTTCTTTTTCTCTCCCCTTGTTTGTTCATTATTTTATTTTAACATCTTTATGAAAAATTACTTTTGGCATAAAGAAAATCTTTTTCTCTTCTTTTTTATTTTATTTTATTTTATTTTTTGCTTGCAATGCTTAGGTACAATCAATTCCATAACTCAAGTCATAATTAGAATAATCGGGATAACACGAAAATTCAAATACTTCCTCATTCCATTACCAAGTGAATTACATGAAAAGGGGGACAACTTTCTTACCATAGACGGGATAGGTGAATAACAAGGTGGGGAGAAAATTCTTGAGGTGGGTGAAAGTTCACTAATTCTTCTGGGTCCGTCTCCTCTAGCTCGTATTGTCGGCTCTTGTACATAGGCAAATAAAAGGACGTGTGAGTCAATCCCATCAATCTGACATAGTTGTGGCCAGGGGTATTTATCAAAAAATCTTTTTGTGGCTTCCCTGGACACCTCTATGCGATATCCTACACAGTCCTTTCCCGCAGGTACTTTTCCAATTGGTGATAAGGTCAAATTCCAAAACTTCTCTCTTATCTTGGTAACAAAAAACTCTGAGTTAGCTTCCCCTTAGTGGTGTGGTGTTCTCCAATTTCTCAAGGAGCAAAATCTAAAAAATAGCAGGACTCTCTTGATAATGATCTAGTCTTAATCTATGACCGTAGCTCATGTCATCAAATCCCTTGAACGTTTCTGCAAGAACTGTAGGGACAATGTCACCTTTCTTCAACTGTTTTACTACCTCAATCAGAACAAATGGTGCACCATGCCTAGGAGTGCGGAGAACATAACGAGCTATCATACAAAGTAAATAAGCATCCGGGGATTTCTACTGACGGATTCCTCCCATTGGTAGATATTGGATGAAGATTTGAGCCACCTTTAGAACGTTGATCTTCCCATACCTGACAAACTGCTTTACTTCTTCTTTCCATCCGAAGAAATCTTGAATTTCCTTTAAGCAATCTTCCTTCAAAGAGGGTTGGAACAAACTACCTTTGGGTGGAGATAGCATAAAAATCCAAAATTCTTCAAGAGTTGGGCAAATCTCAGCTAATCCAAATCGAAATACATACAAGTTGGCATCCTAGTGTTGAGGCACCTGTCGGAGTAATTAGTGATGTAGCTTCACACGTCCAATGTGGCCAAGAAATGACACATTTATGGATTTTAGCAGTCCTGCTGCCCTCATATTTATGTCTAAGCTCCATTTCCTCAATGTCTTATCCAACAAGCCCATGAATAATCTTGAAACCAGTACAAATGACGAGCTATGATGATTTATCAAAGCATTACTCATTAGCTAATGATTCAAACAAGCCTTTACCACTGTTGCATCAAGCACTTCTTTTTTTTTTTTTACTTTGACTGACCAAAGGTGGAGAATAATCTAGCCTTGATGAACTGGTGCCGAGTGGTGATTTTCTTTTAGGGGATAGAATCCTGGATAAGAATGGACAGACCATAGGTGAATGATAGATACCTAATGGCCTTACATGCCAAATGGTGATTCTTGGGGGGTAGAATCCTAGATAAGAAATGACAGACCAATGGATGGATGACAGATACCTAATGGCCTTTATGCCAAATGGCGAATCTTGGAGGACACAAACTATGATGATCTTTTAAGATCTTTGATTATTAATCAATGAACCAATTTATTGCCTTTAGATGGTTGAGACTGCACTTTCCCATATCAAGTTGCTTACGTGTCCCTCGAAAGGAATTAGGTCTGACATAGTTCAGGCTATTTGCCCTTTTAGACATAATATTTCTTGAGTTGATCTATGTTAACTAGTCTGGGCATTTCTTCACCATTGTGGTCTTCAAGTTTCACAGCTTTTCCTGATAGAATTTCTTTCACAGTGAATGGGCCGCTCTAGTTGAGCCTGAATTTTTCTTTTGCGTCATGAATTGGGGCTCTTTGTTCTTGAAGAACAAGTTCACATTTTTCTATGTGACAAGGCTTCACACTCTTGTTGAAGGCCCGGGCCATTCTCAATTGATATTTCTTCAGATTATCCATAGCTTTCATGTGCCTTTTATTGAGAAAATTAAGCACATCATGTTTGGCCTTTACCCACTCTCCTTCAGGTAACTGACTATCAAGGAGGACCCTTAAGGACAATACTAGGATTTCAACAGGTAGAATCGCCTTAAATCCATACACCAAAGAGAAAGGTGTTGCTCTTGTCGAGGATTATACAAAAGTTTGGTTTTCTCATAAGGCAAGGGGTAACTTATCAGCCCAATCCTTGTGTGTTTTTGCCATTTGCAGTAGAATGACTTTGATACTCTTGTTAGCCGCTTCTACTGCCCTATTAGTCTGCGACTTGTAAGTAGTAGAGCGATGCCTTTTGATACCGAACTTTGTGCATATTTTATCGGTCTTGCCCCAGAAATGGGATCCCTGATCTGATATCAATTCTTGAGGTACTCCATATAGCACAATGATATTTTCTGGGATAAAATTTGGCTACCTTAGCAGGCGTGAGGACCACATAGGACTGAGCTTCTACCCACTTGGTGAAATAATCAATGGCAACCAAGATAAACTTGTGGCCATTGGAGGCTTTAAGGTTGACCTTTCCAATGATATCAATATCCCAAGTGGAGAATGGCCGAGGTGAACTGAGCGAATGCAACTCTGTTGGCAGGATATGTATGATGTTAGCAAATATCTGACACTTGTGGTATTTCTTGACAAAGTCCATGCAATCTGCTTCCATTATGTTCCAGTAATATCCTAGCCTAAGGATCTTCTTAGATAACATCTTGGCATTCATGTGGGGTCCATAGAGACCTTGATGAATTTCTTCCATGATAGTTGTAGCTTGTTCCTCATCTACACACAACAACTGTATTCCGTTATAAGATCTCTTGTATAACAAATCCTCTTGGAGAATAAACTGAGTGGCATGTCTCCTCAAAAACTTCTTTTCTCTATCAGTTGCTTCAAATAGATACTTCCTTTCCCTGATGAAATCCACTATGTGAGTGAACCAAGACCGATCATCCACAAGAAGAGAGTTTACGGAATTCTGATAAATGGGCCTACTTCTTTGTTCTACCAAGAATGGTTAGACTCTAGCCATAGGGTTGCACTCTACCATAGAAGCCTAGGTTGCAAAGGCATCAGCAAACCAGTTGTTATCCCTCTGGAAGTATTCGAACGAGATCTTCTCAAAGTGTTCAATCACCTTTTTTAGATGTTCTTGACATGGTTTCAACTGTTCATCTCTAGTTTTCCACTTTCCTTGCTTCTGAAAAATGACAATGGATGAATCTCCGTAAACCTTGATCGTTTTCACCCTAATAGTTAAAGCAGTTTCGAGCCCCAAAGAACAGGCTTCATATTCGGAAATATTGTTGGTATAGGGGAAGTCGAGGCGAAATGATGATGGCAAATAAAGGCCGTTAGGAGTGACTAGCAATATTCCCACGTCACATCCCTTCTGATTGGCTACTCCATCAAAGAGTAATTGCCATTCATTAACTGTATCTTCTTCCTTTACCATTGCCATTCCTTCAATGGGAAAGGCATCATCTAAGGATCTTCCATCTTCTATGGGGCGAGTAACCAAATAATCAGCTATGGCCTGGCCCTTGATAGATTTCTGAGTAATATAGGTGATGTCAAACTTTGGGCAATCCTTCCTGTTAAGGCTGGTTTCTTGAAGAGATATTTGGTGGGATCCATCTTTGACATCAAATGCACCGGATAGGAAACCATGTAGTGTCATAACCTTTTAGTTATCCAAATCAACATAGCACAAGTTCTTTCCAAAGATGTGTACCGGGTCTCATATTCCAGAAACTTCTTGTTGAGGTAAATATATGGCATGCTCTACCCCCTTTTCTGTCTCCTTCTGTGCTAGTAAAGAGCCCATGGAATATTCTCCCACAGACAGATACAACAGAAGTGGTTCTCCTTCCACTAGCGGTGTCAATACTGGTGGGTTCATAAGGTACTCCTTGATTTTGTCAAAGATTTGTTGGCATTGGTCATTCCATTCCTTGGGTTGATCCTTCTTCAACAACTTGAAAATTGGTTCATAGATTATAGTCAACTGAGCTATGAATCTGCTAATATACTGGATGTGACCCAGAAATCCTTGTATTTGATTCTTAGTCTGAGGCGTGGGCATTTCCTGAATTGCCTTAATCTTGGTAGGGTCGACTTCAATGCCTCTTTCATTCACTAGAAGCCTAAAAACTTTCTTGTTGTTGCCCCAAATACAAATTTCTGAGGGTTCAACTTCAGCTGATACTTCTTAATTCTTTCAAAGAATCACCTTAGTGCGAGAATATGCCCCTACCAATCTTTTGACTTTACTATCATGTCGTCCACATAGACTTCCACATCTTTGTTCATCATGTCATGTAATATGGCCGTGGCTGCTCTTTGATAAGTTGCCCCGGCATTCTTTAGTCCAAAAGGCATCACTTTATAACAATAGGCTCCCCATGGAGTGGTGAAGGCTATCTTCTCATGGTCCTCTAGGTGTATACTTATTTGGTTGTATCCTAAGAATCCATCCATGAATAATAACAAAGCATGCCTTGCCATATTATCCACTAATACGTCAATGTGAGGTAATGGGGATTCATCATTAGGGCTTACTTTGTTAAGGTCTCAGAAGTCTACCCACATTTGTACCTTTCCATCTTTCTTTGGTACTGGTACAATATTGGCCAACCATTGGGGGTACTTCACCACTTGTAGGAACTCAGCATTCCATTGCTTCACAATTTCTTCTCTGATCTTCTCACTCCATTCTGGCCGCATTCTTTAGAGCTTCTATTTTACTGGCTTTGCCTTAGGGTAAGTCAGAAATCGATGTTGCACGATGTTGGGATCGATACCAAGCATATCCTCGTAAGACCAAGCAAAGACCTCGATGAATTCCTTCAGAAGATTAATCATCCGTTTTGCTTCTTTGTCATCAAGGGAAGTGCCAATTTTTACCTCTCAAACGCATTGGTCGGTTCCTAGATTAATAACTCGAGTATCCTCACAGATGGGTTGGGCCTTTTTTTGGTTTACATTGTTTTATTAATTCTTGATATTTATTAAGATCATCATTGGAAAAAGGAGGCAAGTCATACTTGGAATAAGAAATTTCATTTATGAATGAAGGAGTAACAGACTCGACATACAAGGACCCTGGACTTTTCTCAAGAGGGGAGGTTGACACAAAATCATAAACAATAGACTCAACAACAGACTCAATAATTGGCTTGATGCTTTCGCCAGGGGTAATCAGGCTGGTGACTTAAAAGCATGAGCAAACTTGAAGTTTTTCCCAATGATTGTCCAGTTCAGAAGTGGTTCAATGGCTTAATGGATGAGGAGATGTGGCAAAGGACCTTCTTCTCCTTATGAGAAAGTTATTACTATTTCTTCAGGGGCACAATGGTTCCTCTGGATAGGTGCCCGCTTTTTAATGAATACTAGCTGATCAATCTCGTGCTCTTGGAAGCTAAACTTTTTGAGGGGTGAAAATCGGTGGAGACTGCTCAATCCTTTTTCTAGGAAGTCTATCTTTTCGAGCCTATTGAGGGAAGCCATTCCATTGCCTTGGTCACATCTTTGACCACCTTCACGAGCCTTCTCGTTGCAATTGGTTCGGGAATAGTACATACAAAACCATCATCTTCTATGCTCTCCTCTATTTTACATACATGCTTCTTCCTCTAAAAGGATGGGGCTTGATCTCATGCAACTCTCGTGCCCTTGGCTCTTGTAGGAGGGAGCAAATGAAGCCTTTCACATCAATGGAAAGTGGTAGACTCCAAGTGAGTCTTATCTTCTTTTCCCACTCCCTTTTTAGGAGGACTCGAGGACTTGGCATTTCTTTAGATTGGATTAGTGTTGTGGGATTACCAATGGTGAACATATCTTCAATCATTGTAACTTCTACTATCCCAGTAATACAACTGTCTTGATCACTTTCCTTAACTAGTATTTGCTATTGTTCCACTTCATGAGTCACCCAATCAAACTCGTCTTGGAAGAACACTTTAAGTCTTGGTTGCATCATGGTGGCAGTTTCATCAAACCATGGCTCCACATTTTCACAAAAATGGAAGTCCTCTCCTTCTTTCACAAAGTACCCATTGAGAGTAGGGTATTAAGTGACGGAGATCTTCCTAGTCATCCTTAATACTTTCTGCCCTTTGATAGTTGGGAGTGTGTACCCGAGACCATTCTTCCCTTTGTTCATTACCAAACTAGGCTGCTTTGGAACTCCTTGATGATATTTTCCTAGCCCCATGTCAGGAAAGTACTACATATTCTTCATAATCTGATTCACTGGTGGACTCCAAATGGCTTCATAGTTAGCTGGAATTTTATCCTTTGGAGCTTCTTTGGCAATGGCTACTCAAGTGGTGTCTAATTCAGAATCACTCAGTTGCACCTCCTGGTCTTGTTTTTCCCTATTTTCAATGTTGGCCAAAGTGTTAACCACTTCAGGATCTCCGGCCACTAAGACCACCTTCCTAGAGGACACCGCCTTCGCAGGATGTAACCAAGGCCTTCCCAAGAGCATGTTAAAAGCTATCAGTATATCAATGACTTGGAAATCAACATCAAACTTCACTGGGCTAATCTTTACAGCAAGGGTAATGATGCCAAGGATCTTCTTCTTAGTATTATCGTATGCCTTTATGGTTTGGGTGGTTGGCGTCATTTCTTCGAAGTTGATGCTAATACTCTTTGTTGATCTCAATGGTAGCACATTCAAAGCGGACCTATTATCAACAAGAACATGGAGAACCACTTTGTTAAGGCATTCAGCCATAATGTGGAGAGCCTAATTGTGTTTGGTTTTCTTAGGAAGCTCAGAATCTGAGAATATCAGGGACTGCACCGCATATGTTGCCCTTACTATATGTGCTAGTTGTGTCGGATTTATCTCGATCAGCACTTGCATATTAGTGAGAGACCCTAAGACTGCTTCACAGTGCGAAGGGGATGCCATCAACAATCCCTAAATGGAGATATTTTCCTAGGATTTCTTGAGTTAAGCCAAGACTGGGCTCTCTGGCTCTTTCTTTACACAGCTCATTCCAGCCTCATTAGCCCTTGGCTATTCTATTGCTAGAGCCTTGCCCTTGTAGTCTTTCCAACTTCTAGTTTCCATCACATTGATTGGTTTTTTCACAATAATCTCCGTGGGATAACTATCTTCATCATCACTATTGGTTAAGGTGATTATCTCCACCATATAATCATTTTCTTCTTCTAATTCTCCTTCCCTGCTTGGGGTGGGAAGTTGAGGAGCTTCACAAATATCCATAACCCTAGCTCACAGCTTCTTGACTGCATTGGAAAGCTATTGGAATGCAGCGTCTACCACCTATATGATTGTGTCATCTGGTCTTATTTCCTCTAGATCATCCAATTTCTCTTGGTAGTAAAGATCAGTGATGGTTACTTCCCCCAACATTTTGTTAATTTCTTCTATTTTTTCCTGCATCTGTAGTGTAATGGAGTATACTTCGCATAGTTTTTGTTCCGACTTGACTAGGGAATCTGGTTCATCCAAATAAACTTGCATCGGCTCTCTAGATCCTTCATCACTTTTTAAATCTGACTTAGAATCATCTCCTCCCATACAGAGAGAAGGGTAAATGCCACCTGTTGGGTCAGCTATTAGATCATCACCACCAACAACATAGACTGGGAAACATGTCAGATGTTCTGGTGAGTAATATTCTGACTCATCATCATAATCATTGTACCAAGGCCTTTGGTAGTCATCCTAGTTTGGATACCCATCATCCTCTCGAGAATCAGAGTCATCTCCATCCTTCTCATCTTTATTTTCGTCCTCATCGTCATCGTCATCATCATCATCCTCTTCTTTACTGATTTCACTCCCACTTGATTCTTTATTAGATTCCTCAGGACCATCAAATTTTCAGGCATCCACATGCTTGTAGTATTCAGAGCGTACGGATCAAAAGATTTTTATAGGGTTGGTCCTATCATTACTAGCTCAAAGTTGGACTTGTCCCGACTCACCATCCTTAGTGTCACTTCCTATGTGGATTAAGGAAGTGTATTCCTTGATCTGCTCCCCTATGGCCAATGTGGTTGCTGCTCTGAGAAGATTTGCTGTAATCTCTTCAATTACTTTTGGATTGTCTTCTGAAGTTACAGAAGGCTGAATTAGAGAAATGTGATCACTCTCCTGGTCTTCCCCTAATGCATTTACTGACCTTATTGATGAAGTCATCTTTGGGGAATCTGGTAGTGTAAGCATATCCTTTCAATCGTACTCGTCCGTCCATCCTTCTTTTGGGTTATACACCAAACCTTGAGAATGGGATTGGTATAGGGGTGATGAGGGATAAAAAGTGATATGGTATAAAGATGATGTAATATGAGAGGTAGGATATGAAGACTGGGGGTGATAGGATGAAGAGATCCCTCCACTTTGATGGTGGGGGAAAGATTGATGATATGGCAGAGTCTAATAATATGGTGGAGGTTGATAATATGGTGGGGGTGGAAAATATGATGGGGGTTGGTAATGTGGTGTGGTGGACCCTTCTGTGGACAAGGAAGGATGAATGGTAGGTGTATGATCTTTTGATTCTTCTTCTAATGATTCTCTTCTTCTGGGGGTCCTTATGACTCCAGTCGTTTGACTCATGACTCTTCTGTAAGCACGGGCAATCATATGATTCTTTCGAGCTCTAGGTACAATGAGTTGAGTGGGGTCACTCTTTATAGTTTTTTCATCCAGATTGTTCACATGATTAGGGAGTGGATTGGTATTGACATTGGGAGGCTATTTGACCTTGACCTCAATGGTTCCATTATGTACCAAGTCCTGAATTGCATGCTGTAAATCCAAACATCTTTCAGTATTTTGCCTCTTCTGAGTGTGGTAGGCACAATACTCATGATCCCTTTACCTAGCCAGAGAAGGGTTGTTGATCACTCTTGGAGCCACTGTCCCTAGCAATACTTGCTTCTTTAACTTCTCATATACGGCTGTTACGGGCATTCCCAAATCAGAAAACTGCCTTCTTGGTCTAGGGACCTTTTGGGCGGGTGTATCTGCTTGTATTAGGAAGGGCTGTAAGAAGTGGCTGGTGAGACTGACTGTTGAATTGCACTCACCACATTAGTTTTCGGAACCGTTCCCCATTCGACTCGGGTGTTCTTGCTTGCACCTTGGGAGGATCTTTGATCTGGGCCTCTCTCAAAATTTTATTTTCCACACGCGTTTCGATGGCTATTAAGGATCAAAAGTTTGCAAATGCTGATAGTAAAGAACATCATAATAGGGTTTGATAGATTTTTTATCAACATCTCTACATGCTCTGCATCTGAAGGCCTATCTGCCATCTTGACGGCCTTATCTCTGAATCTCATAAAGAAGGTGGTGAATCCTTCTTTAGGCTGCTGCCTCAACGTCTCAAGCTCTCGACGTTTCACATCCACCTCAGTATTGTAGGAGTACTGCTTAGTGAAGGCTTTCACTACCATTGCCCAGTTCTGAGTTTGTGATGACTCCAACTATGTAAGCCACCTCAGTGCTGGTCTTGATAGGGTTATCATGAAGGCCTGCCCCATCTAGTTATCTACAAGTTGCCATGACTTGGCGATGGTGAGGAAGACTTTGAGATGAGCCTTGGGGTCTCTTGACCCATCAAACCTATCAGTCTGTCACTTGAATTTTTCTGAAATTGCTACCCCAGAGAAGAAACTTATTTCCTCAGAATCCACTGCTTGGGCTTCTGAGCCTTTTCCTGCTTGAATCATATTCTCCAACTTCTCTAACTGCTCTCTGAGTTTCCTTTCTTTCTCCATCTCTAGAGGCTCAAAGCGGACGTGTGCTATAATATCCTCTACTTTATCTTCGATCACTACCCTAGGAGGAGGGACCGTGGAATAGGCCCCTTATTAACCATTTAGACTCTGACCAGTTGGTCGGATATGATTTGGTTCTCCTAAGTCAACTTGGGAAGAATTCTCATGATGACCTGTAGCTCCATTCTGTTCCACGTCTCTTATAGCCGGTGCCAGCTCATTCCTGGGATCAGCTTTGGGAAGGTTTTGAAGTGTATGCAATATCTGAGCTATCCCTCTCTTGACTTTAGCTATTTCTATCTGCAAGGCCTCTACGGGACGGACCCATACCTATTCTAGTGTTTTCATGTTGGGTGGATCCATGCTTACGGGGCTGTAATCACCTGGTAGTAGACAGTCTCGAAGAGATGACGGAGGTGATTCTGGACTTAGGCGAGTCAATCGATTATCCTGATGCGTCCAAAGGGACCACAGAGAATACATGAGGTGTAAAATTGTGCCTGAACCAAAAGTGATTTATTTTAGGATTCTTGAACTCCTAACCCCTTGTTTATACATTCACTAAATTAACAACCATTGATTCATCCAAAGTTAGTCCACTTAATGATAGGGGGTAGATAGGGTTTGATGTCCCTAGTCCACCCAATGTTATAAGCAAGAAGTTCATACAAATGGCTTGTTGATAATATTCGCATAAGACATTCCATGTAATAAAGTCAAGCTTTCCTTGCTCTTTTCCACTAGGTGTCCTTCCTCTTAATTTTTCTCAGGACTTCTCGGGACTTAACGTGACTGTGATGGGATTACCTCTGAGTCACGTTGTGATACCCTACTTTTTAAACCCGGTCTAATTACACGGTTGACCCGGTTTAACCATGCAGGACCCGAACCGGAGAGGGTTAAGGCGGGTTCCTTATAGACCATGATGGCAATGGTGACTTTAAACACCGGTTGGCCAGACAAGTCCGAGTCAGTGCCAGAGGAGACGGGTGTACCCAAGCTGTGTACATGCACATATCATAAGGCCATGTATGGATAAAGCTGGTATGTAGCCGTATCCTAAAGCGCATACGTATAATATATCTTGTGCCGAGAGTGAGACTCATGCTGAGAGTCGAATTCCACCAAAATCCCACTTGTTGGCCAATTTTTGGCCCTCAGGTGGGCGGTCATAGGTGGGCGCATCCTCCCACCTGAGTGACCCACCCATGTGCTACTAATGATTTTAAAAAAGTATAAATAACATTATTTGTGTTTTTCAATATCTCATTTATTACACGGAAAGTTGGTGAGAAGAATTAAGAGGAGAGAGAAGAGAAGGGAGAAAAGAGAAAGAAGAAGAAGAAAGGGGAAGGAAGAGGAAGAAGAAATGGATTTAAGCGGTGCCAAGGTTTGATCTTCCCATTTCGACGCCGGAAGAATGATCTCCAACACGAGATCCACATTTAGAGGTGAGCGAAGGCTATATTCCTTAAACTTTCACCATACCCAAGTAAAACCCTTGATTTGGGTAGAGTTTCTTGAGGTCTTGTAAATCCCCCTTGAGATGATGAATCTAAGGTTTAATAGATGGTCTATGTCTTGATTTTGAAGGATTTGAAGAAGTGTTTACAAGGTTGGAGAAGCATTGGTGATTTGAAGTGATTTTGGGGTTTTTGAAAGAGTT
>NC_056562.1:18872166-18874645 GCF_013358625.1 Macadamia integrifolia
AAAAAAAAAAAAACAAAAGAAAAAAAATCTTGTGTTGATATAATGAGAGTAGATTAGTAGAGGCTAAAGTAGATTCCTAATGAGCTCATAATATTAAAATTGAAGAGGGTAAAAATTTTTCAAGATAGAAAAAGAAAATACATACCATCTCAAATGCGTTGGTAGATAGAGCTTCCATCGTCTTCTTCCTTTTTCTTCTGCCAACCTGGCTGTTGATCCATCCATCGTATTAGTAGTTCACAATCTTTAATTTTCAGACACCAGATGGAATTGAGCAGTTGAAGGACATTAATTTGCTCCAACATGGGACAATCCTTGAAGGTAAGTTGATTAAGCTTTGGAAAAGAAAGCTGGCCAATGTCATTTGTAACCCAGCTTCTTAAATTTTCCATGCTTTTAACTTCAAGCATCTCAAGTGATGGAAAAACAACTCCACTTCCAATGTGGAAGAAGAAGTCATCGTTTAACTGCTCTATTTGATCCATTTTACTTATGGTAAGTGATTCAAGCTTTGGGAGACGCCAAAGAGACGGAAGGTGTTTGCATCCATTGCAGTTGATCAAGGAAACCTTCTTAAGATTTTCAAAGGAGTCACTAGTCACCCAGTCTGGGAAAATCTGACCCCCATAACCTGATATTTTCAACTTTTCAAGCTTGCTATCTGGTTGAAGGCCTTCAAGAACCTCTTCAAATCTATGCTGTTGAGTAGGTTCCTCACTCCACTTCAAATTCAATTGGCGAAGCAACTTTTTATCAATTAGTGCAGCTTTCTTAGCCTCTTCCAACTTCTGGACGTTTTCAAGATTTGAAATACACAGTGATCCTCGAAGGTTATTCATCTTGATCAACACTCCAATATCTTCTCCCTTATTTGTTCCCACAACAAATGGGCAAGAAAATGTCTCAAGGAAAGTTAAATGCCCAATTCCTTGTGGCAATGAATCTAAATAATGATTTTTGTTTAAAAACAAATGTTTCAAGCTACGAAGATGCTCCAAACAGGGTAAGCTCCTGAGTTTAATACAATCATAGAGTTTCAATATCTGTAAACTGTGAAGTTTACGGATCATTTTGGGCAAACTATCAATTCCAGAATTGGAAAGGTCAAGGTACCGAAGGTGCTTCAAACAACCAATAGAATCTGGAACCTCGATAATGGAAGGACAGCTTAAATCCAAAACACGTAAGGTCTTGAAACAGATAAGTTGATTATCAAAAAGTTTAACTTTAATATTGCTGCTTCTACCTCCAATGTGCAGAAGAAATGTTCGCAATCCTTCACATCCAGCAAGAAGTTTAGCTGTCTCCTGCGAATAATTTTCGCAACGTAATGAAAAATGGCGGAGAGAATCATTTAAGTGGGACGATGCCAAATCTGTTATGGACTGACCTTCCTTTATTGTTAGACATACTCCACAAGAAACAAATTCCGCAAGCTTATGGAGCTCAGCATCTATTTTATAAAAATCGTGTGGATCGTCTGCTGGTTTTAGAAGGAGGGATTTTTCAACCAACTTATCAAGATAAATACTCCCTATCTCTTCTAATTTTTGGCTCTCTGTGTCATCCCGAATGAAATCTTCAGCCATCCATAGGTGGATTAAGTATTCTTTCTCGAATTGAAAATCCGTTGGGAATATGGATAACAACTCAAAACATTTTTTCAAAGGTGCAGGGAGTTTTTTATATCTTGGCCATGAAGCTGGACAATTTTCTATATTGGCATGGGATATGGAGCTCATAACTGAATTCTTGATAACTAAGCTCTCTAGATTCATGCTTTCAGAAGAGGAGAAATCGCTGAATACCTGATTGTAAGTGCTTTGAGTTGGTTGACCCGATTTCTCGGAGCGACCAATGAAAATTTTGTCCAGCTCGTCCTCTGCTCGATAGATTGCATATTTGAAATGTTTGATCTTCGCCAAAGCAGAGCTATTATGAAAGTGTTCGTATTCTAGTTCATCATCAAGTATCTGCTCAAAAGTAGTTATGATCCACGACAGTCTATGCCGGTGAGTTTCATCAATGCTTGAGAAACCAAGCAGAGATTTGACACAATTAACTAGACCAGGAAGGTAGGGAACGCCCAGAGTTGCAGCGAAAGCTAAAGGATCAAGCTGCAGCGCCATGGCTTCTTTACTTAAAATTGGAGGATACACCTAAAGAAAAACAGGATCTGAAATGCTATCAATGGATCTTGTTATCCACTTCTTGCAAGTTTAAGAGGTGTTTTTTTTTATTTTTATTTTTTTTTCCTTAGAGAAATAAGTGTATTATAGTGATCAGCATACACCCCGCCGCTCCATAATGTGTGGTGAAAAATGTAAGATTCCTCTCTTGACAAGAATATCCCCAAGAATATCCCGCAGATATTTTGGTAAGTGGGGTTTTGGGTAAGGCCCACGGGATTAGTGGCTAGTCAAAATAAAAATAAAAATAAAAATAAAAATAAAAATAAAAATAAAAATAAAAAAAAAAA
>NC_056562.1:18874665-18894780 GCF_013358625.1 Macadamia integrifolia
AAAAAAAAGAAGAAAGAAAGAAGCTCACTTTCTGTAATCAAAAGACAAGAAACACCTATCACCACCACAGCCATCATGGGTGGTGATAGTTGAAATTGGGCAAAATCTTTCTTCATTAGTGGCTAAATTGTGAGAATCATGGCCTTAAAGGAAAACTCGATCCTATTATATTATAGCATTTCTATTCATCTTAGTGGTAGGAGATAAGTCCGCTAGCTTCCCTACAATTAATCTTTCATTCTCTTCTATCATAAATATCAATTAAGAAAGAACACTACTTGGTTAGGTGGCGCTTGCATCAATGCTGGCCAATGAGAGGACCCACATAAGCATGAACAGGGGATATATGGTTATTTTGTATTTCATAGGATAGGGCCATCATTTTGCTCCATCTGTGTCTGGTATAAAGGGTATATGATTTGATACCATGCTTTTTCCCATACAAATTTTACTAAAAAGTGAAGTCACTCTTGTTTGTTCTTATGGTATATCTCGAATCCAAGACACAATTTTAGGAATCGAGAGCTGATCGTGTCACAATTATGCATGGAATCCTTCTTTAATTTAATTTCTATGATTAAATTGGTTGCGTTTTGATGCAAGAGCATTTTCTAATGGGCCAACAAACTAGTCCAATAAGCCCATAAGCCCAAGGCAAATGATAGAAACTGAAAATAAAAGTTATAGTCCAAGATTTGGGGGTAACTTCACGGCGATACTTGTACCAACTCAGAAAGAACTAGAAGTCGTGCCATACATGGATGGAAAGATCTAGATGCCTATTTTTTAATAAAAAAATAAATAAATAAATAAAAAAGATGCATCATTTGCTATTTTCTAGAATAAATTAAGACTGTTTTGGTAAAGTGTGTCTGGGCTAACCGTAGACACTTAGAATTCTAGAATTCATCTTTTTAGTCCAACTTCTATTTAAGTTCAGTTGTAGAATTCTTTGGGCACTTCAACCATTATATTTCTAGACTCTTCAAGATGTAAAAAATGTCCCCCAAGGTTCCAAGGTCCTTTCCTATTGAATAGTTGTTTGTTTTCTCCATATTTGTTTTTTCCAATTAGTCTTAATTTCATTCTTGAAAATTATCTATGCTTGGAAGGTTGTTCCATGCTCATCTATATAAGTTTATAATAGTGAATGAAATGAAAAATATTAGGAGTTTATTCATAATTTGAGCCTTTGGCCTTTGAAAAAAATAGTTCTTCTTAAGTTCACTTATCTCTTAGGTGGATTTCCTTTCGGTGGTGACTTCTTTTTTCTATTTTGAAGCATTCACTTGTATTACCTCCTAATCCTCTATAACTCTCTGGCATCACATTTCGTTATTTTATTGTGATTATAGGATTCCAATTGTAGAATCGATTTTTCGAGAAAAAATAGAAGATTAAGTTAGAGACGCAAAGCAAGAAAGAAGAGTAAAAATAAAATAAAATAAAATAAAAAATAAATTGAGAAGGAAAGAGAGAACACGTCTCTCTCTCTCTCTCTCTCTCTCTCTCTCTCTCTCTCTCTCTCTCTCTCTCTCTCTCCATGTCCTAACTAGCCCCTAAAATCTCTCACTCCCCTGATATCCTTCTCCACTGACATCTCTCTTTCTCTCACGTTTCTCTCCCCTATAATTCTCTCGCTCTTAATGCAACACTTCTCACTCTCATTCTCTAAGATACATGCACCCTTCTCTCGCTATTTTTGGGTTCTCCTAGAATCTCTCCCATCTCATATAGGTTTCCCTTTCCATATCCACCTCTCACGCCCTGACACACACACAGACATGTTATCCCTCGCTGGGTTTTCTCCTCTTTTTTTTTTTTGGCAATGGATCTCCCTTCTGCTTGGATCCAACCTTCTTCTGGATAGATTTTCCTAGACAGAATTGCGTAAAGATCATTTCCATCACACCAAGGTTCCATCCCCACCATTGCATCGTGATGCATCGCCGTTGAAACTCTTCACTTGTGTTCATGTCTTCATGAAAAACACAGTCATTGTTGCTCATCATTGATTTGCATCACGAGTGGCTAAGTCTCATTTGCCTTTAAGTGTAGATGAACTATTGACGATTGTTATTTAAATTCTGGTTTAAGCATACTTAAATGTTTGTTGTTGAGGCTCTATCCCTTTGTGGATGATTTTAATTGAATTATTTAGTTTAGAGAATGTGCTTCTGTGATTCATATTTTTTATTCAAACAATAATTTTATCTAAATTTCAGTTTTATCAATGATAGTGTTTAACAGACCAAACTAAGTATGCTAAGCATATGCGAATGACGATAGTGCTCAACAAGATAGGTTATACCTAGAATGAACCGGAATTATCATTCTGTAGTTTCATTAGACTTGTAGTTTAATGAACAAGAATATGAGCTACAGTTAAATAATCATGTCAAGGGGGATTCAAAACCTAAAGGTTTTTTTACTCATAAATTCTCCCTATTGTTAATTAGTCATAAATTTAGTCTTAATTTTATAATTTGATTTGCAAATCAATATTCACATCAATTTTAGTACATTTAGCCTTTCAGTTTCTATGGGTTCGACCCCTTTGTTACCACTATATCATAGTTGGTTAGGGTTTTATTTTGATTCGTTCACAACAGCGATCAAATTTGGCACCATTGCCGAGGAACCAAAGCACAGTTTGCTGAGATTGATTTAGTTGTTTTGTTTTATTTTGCTTTAGTTTTAATTTTGGTATTCTTTATCTTTAGTTTAAGTTTAGTTCTGCGTAAGTTGCTTTTATTTTGCTTTGTAGGTAGCCCAGTTCATAGAACAAAGAAGAGTGCACAATCTTCAACCTAACTCGTTGAATTTGCATTCAGCCTTCTTGCACATCTTGGTTGTCAATCTTTCTTTTTTAGTTAGTTATTGCTTTGTAACTTCAAGTTTGATCAGGGAAACCACTAAAAATGAATCTACTGATGAAGGTTATAGATTCATTCAAGAGGAAGAAACTTATAATATCGTAGTTGTTCATGGTTATTTTGGCTGATTGTCATTTCCGTAATTGTTAATAGTTGATGCACGGACACCATTCCTATTATCCTAACTTGACCAATTTGGACCCTCAAATTGAGAGAACTTTCCGTACTAGTAAGGGTGGAAATAAACAATAGCAATTTATCTACTATGTGAGCAAGGTATTGATGGACGCAGAGATGCGCTACACCAAGATAGAAAAGATGGAATATGCACTAATCATTGCAACCAAAAAATTGTGTCCCTTCTTTCAGGCACACACAGTGGCCGTCCTTATAGATCAACCATTGAAGAAGATTTTCCAGAATTTGAGTGCTTCAGGAAGAATGCTCAAATGGATAGTAGAGTTGGGGGAGTTCAACATCATGTTCCAACCACGGACAACAATTAAAGCACAAGCATTGGATGACTTTATAGCTGAGTGCACAATACCATAAAGGATTGAGGAAGAGGCAAAGGGAGACCAGCAGAGCCAGCTCACAGCTTAGGGGTTGTTTGTGGACGGGTCTTTAAGCGATGCATGTTGTGGAGTAGGTTTAATCCTTACAAGCCCAGGAGGGTTCTAGGTACAATGCGCCCTAAGTTTCTCCTTCAGGCGTCCAACAACGAGGGAGAGTATGTAGCACTCCTAGCGGGGATACGCCTAGCTCATTCACTGGAGGTTACAAGACTGCATGTACACATGGATTCCCATTTGATCGTGCACCAAGTGTTAGGGGAATATGAAGCAACAAAGTAGAAAATGGCCCAGTACTTCAAGAAAGTAAGAGAATCCTCGAGCACTTTCAAAATCTTCCAAGTCTCCCAAGTGCCAGGTCAGAGAACGCACAAGCGGATGCCCTATCGAGATTGGCCACAACCACACATTTTTATGTAACCAACCCGGGCTTCATCGAAGTTTTATATGGGTCAAGCATCACGATCAAAAAATTTCTCTTGCATTTGGAGGCTGAACACACATGCATGACCCCCATCCAAGCATACCTTAGAGATGGTTGTCACATGGCTCACCAGGACTCAGGCCGTACATCCTCAAGACATTTTTGTCTGAAGTCTCATAATTGACCACCGCACGGATACGAACCTTCACCAACTTATGGGTTTCAATCTCCTTGTCCCCCATTGCCAAAGCCATAATATTCTTGTGGGTGGTCACTACTAACCAGGAGGTTGGAAACCTGAATGGCCTTGATTCCTTGCAAAGAAGAACCTATTCCACCTATGGATTGAGGTGGGCATATTATCTAAAACAAAATTTGTCCTATCCCTGCGTTTGAAGTGGAACCACTCAAGAAAGTTACTATTGGTAATCAGGATGAAGACGTTCACAAACACACCTAGGGTGGGAGTCCTATCTATCCAACAACACGTGAAAACCAAGGCTAGGATGACCTTCCAGGCGTTAGGCACAAGCTATGCCAGGACAACCCTATAATGCCGGAGCAGTTGAGACATAAAGTCACGAATGGGGAACCGAAGACCACTTATGAGGGAATGTTCATAAAAACAAAGCCTCACTCTCTCTTCCACTGTTAGCCCTCTCCTATGCTTAAGGAAGCTTTAGTGACTCAGAATCTGGGATGTGATGGATCTACCTAAATCTCTCTAATTACCTCACCCTCAATTGCGAAGCGACTTGACCAACATGCAGTTCCACGTCAAATTTGACTTGGCAGTATACCCCAAAATTTGACTTGGCAGTATACCCCAGGATAATCTTGCCCTTGCCCTTGCCCTTGCCCTTGTGTGAGAGGTGACCTCTCAGCAACCCTCTTAGCATGACGCGAGGTAGCGTCGTGAGGAGGGGTATCCTAGAGTCGACGTCCTAACATCACAGTCGGAGGTCTCGTCGGAGTCCAAAGAGCTAGTTGTTAGGATTTTTATATGGGCTTAACTGATATCGATTGATCAATTGAACCCAAGCAGTAATACACTCACTCTAATTAGTAAACTCTTAATCCAATCCATTATGCGAATGAATTAGGGGTTTAGGGATTCTATTATAAGTAGAAGCTAATGGTCCCTGCAGCTGTTACATTTACCTTCATAGTTTTGGAAGCACGGACTCCCTTCACAGGAGTAGTGCATATGTAAGAAAATTCTAATGGTGAAAGGCTACAGAAGATTTTAGCAGTTGAAACTCAACTAAGTAGTTAATCATGGTCAGTGGGACTACACCTATGGTTAATTTTTTTTATGATTCTTATATTCTAAATACTATGAGATTGTTCATATTATTGTATGAAATTTTTAAAGAAGAAAAAAGAAAGGAAGAAGAAAGTAAAACTTACTAATTAAAAAAAAAAAAAAAAAAAAAAAAGCAAAAAGGCACTAGATGATCATTCAATGAGCATCCGCATCGTCACCATAAAGATAACAGACATAAGTGAAGCAGAAGAGGAAGAAGACAAAGTCCAAACATCGTCGTTCAAACCCCACTATGATAGAAAATCTATATAATCGCATGGAGATTAGATAAGCATGTAACAACGAATATAGAGTTAGATCTTAGGCGTACCTGAATCCATGGCTGAAGAATTATAACTCCTCAATGTCTTCTCGTATGTTCCTTGTACAACATAATCAATGTTAGTCTGATCTACCCTATTTCCCTTTTGCTTTAAGTCATTAGCCTCACTTAATGGGTCAATGATAACTATATATAAGAGTGAGGGTAGGGACCAAACCTGCAAAAAAATTAGGGTTTTCTCCCTATTAAAGAAATAATACTTTAAGTCTACACATAGTAATATATATATTTCATACCATTAAGGTTTGCTAATAGAATCTAATATCTCCTAGAGATCACTTACCAATAATATTGAATCATTTCTGCGTACTCCACCTATAATTAACACCATTAAATTGATTTTAAAAATAAATATTAAACTATACTAGGTCACTTAATTGAAAATTTTATACATCAGACCCCATATAAATGAAGACGAGGAAACGCACCGTAGTCCCCAAGAAAATCACATCACAACCAAACAATCGAAAGCAAAAATGATACGTGGGCGTCTTATCAATCAAATCCTTGGCATCCTCAATGAAACATGACCCCGCGACATACCAAAGTGACAACACGAAGGCTGGGCCTATAGATTTTGGGAATCTGGCAAGGTCCTAGACTCCATACTCCAAAATCCATAGGCTCGATATTGTTGCCCTTCTGTCACTACACTTTTCCTTGGAGGCTTGGACACGTTATAGCTGTTAGCCTCACGTAGCTCCCGACAAACCATTTTCCTTGGAGGCTTGGACACGTTATTGCTGTTAGCCTCACGTAGCTCCCGACAAACCATTTTCCTTGGAGGCTTGGACACGTTATAGCTGTTAGCCTCACGTAGCTCCCGACAAACCATTTTCCTTGGAGGCTTGGACACGTTATTGCTGTTAGCCTCACGTAGCTCCCGACAAACCATTTTCCTTGGAGGCTTGGACACGTTATTGCTGTTGGACTTTTCAGTGAATATAGGGGAATGAATGAGTGATAACCTGATAGGAATTGGATGACAGTTAAGTATGTGGCTCACAATTCCCCTATGAGTTTGATTGAAAGATATTTTTTATTTCCAATTGGGGTGAAAAAAAAAAAGAGAAAAGACTTTTCTCGCATGTAACTTTTGTCAAGGATATACAGTTGAATTCAAATTTTTGGTAAACAATTGAATTCAAAAGCCAGATTACTCACAAATTGAGTGTATAGTAATAAAAGTTTTAATCTATCCTGACAGTTCTGCCAAATTTTTTATTTTTTTTTGTTTGACAGGTTATGCAATTTTTTTAATTATTTTAAAATATTAAATAAATTAGAATTAATTGACATGAAAATTGGAAGAAAAAAAGGTTCAGCTCGTACTTAATTCAAATGGGTATTTTATGTTGTTCCCACTCTTTCATCTGTTTTCCTGTTACATAATCGTGTCACAATTATGCATGGAATCCTTCTTTAATTTAATTTCTATAATTGAATTGATTGCATTTTGATGAAAGAACATTTTCTAATGGGCCAACAATCCAGTCCAATAAACTCATAAGCCCAAGCCAAAGGATAAAAAGTGAAAATAAAAGTTACAGTTCAAGATTTAGGGGTAACTTCACAGCGATGCTTGTACCAACTCAGAAGGAACTAGAAGTCGTGCCATACATGGACGGAAAGATCTAGAAGTCCAATTTTCAATTATTAAAAAAAAAAAAAAAAAAAAAAAAGGTGCATCATTTGCTATTTTCTAGAAGAAGTTAAGACCATTTTGGTAAAGTGTGTTTGGGCTAACTGTAGACACTTAGAATTCAAGAATTCATCTTTTTACTCCAACTTTTATTCAAATTCAGTTATGTTGTTTTATGGTTGTCCTTGTTGGCAACCCGACCACGTGGTAGTGATGACATGACTAGTTTGGGTGACATGGCAGAGCCCACTGCCACTGATGAGATAATAGAGCGGCATGGTATGCATGGAGTGGTTTGATACATCCTTAGTAGGTGGTGCGAGTTTCTGGGTCAAATCCAATCTTTCTAACGGTTCTGATTTCATCGCGTTCCGATTCCGTATGAGAAAGATGTGTCATTGGAAAGGTCTAAGGGCATTTTGGTCTTTTTACATGGCTAAGTTAGATGATCAAGTCTTTTGTAAAGTCGTAGAGCGTTTAGTCATGGTTCCAACACACTTTGTTTCATCTCGATCAGATATCGTATGAAAAAGTTATATGTGTTTACGTGAAGCCAGTTTGAAAATCCAAACCGAAAATTCATCAGTTGCTCTCGGTGCTAGGTGGATTTTTCAAAATTTATTTTTAAGTTTGAAGGGCTTTTGTGTAATTTCAATATTTTGAAGGTCTGAGTTGCAGGGGATCTTTAAGCACTGAAATATATGAAGGCAAGGGCTTGATTATAATAAAGAGGAGTAAAGGGAAGTGAAATGGATGGTCCAGATTCGACCATGTAGGCTTAATGCCCATCCAAAGGTTGCTGAGATTTTGCGTTGACATGGATGAGATAGATGTTTGTGCGTGAGATTTGATTGGTTAAGTGCATAATCCTTGATGCACTGGCGCTACACTTTATTAAGGTATGTTGTGGTGTTTCGCTCATGCATAAAAGGTATAAAAAAAGATTCTGATATTAAGGATCTCATGATATCTGATTAAAGCCATCTTGAAGGATTCGGATCCAATGGTAGATAAGCCTTTCACTTTTGTGAGTGGGAGACAAGCTCCCTTAAAATCAGGAAAAACAACCATAAAAAATCGACAAAAAAAGTGACAGCTGATCGCTAACGTCAGCATCACGTCATCAGTTGACTCCCTTATTCAAATCTTGTGGTTGAGATTTACTATCCGTTATTTTAATTGAACAGTCTAGATTAAGAGATTCTCTTTGATGAGATCTACGGCTAGATTTGCACCCCTATTGTACGCGCCACCGGCGTAGCCTACACCACTCCTATGAAAATTTCATTTCAGGCTATCTCATTGCTCAAACTTCAAATGGTCATATCTCCCTCATTTTAACTCGGATTTGGGTGAACCAAGGTACTACTTCTTCGTTTTTTTAAGCCCTACACCATGGAAGTAAGAAAAATGAGTTTTGAATGAAGGAAGGCTACGGGTTTGACAAGAGAAGCTTCCCCCTTTTTGTTGGTCTTTGAATGAACATGAATACTTGATGATAAATGTTCTTAGGCCATTAAAGGAGATAAAAAGGATGGTTGAGAGGTGTTAATGATACATTAACTCAAAGTCAAGGAGGAAGAGAAAAAAGCAAGGATGTGTTTGCTTTGAAGAACAAGAAGTCAGGGAGAGAGAATGTGTGAGTACCAAACTTATTAGTACAAGTTTTCAGTCATCCCAGGCAATCGATTGTGAGATTCTCTAACCTTTGATTCATATTATATGCATGTATGTATGTTAGGGTTAGTTGTGGATGAATGTTTATATGCTAGGTTAGTTGTGGATGAACTGTAAGCATGCTAGCTAGTTGTGGATGTATTTGCTAGGCAAGGCTTAACAGTAGGGCATTGATATAAACCCAAATTTACTGTATTTTTTATGGAGTGCTTAGTGGGTGCTAAGCACCGGAGAGTGGGTGCTCCTGTGTAGTGGATCCTATACATTGTACCGGCACTGCGAGTGCCATCTCAGCTTCGGTTTGAGAAAATTGGGCGTGGGTGCAGTCAAAAGTAGTGTATTGAGTAGGTACGAAGCCTTTGCAGGCATTACTCCAGGGATGTAAGTAAATTGTCGAACCTCGTAAAAATCCTGTGTTGTGGGTGCTTGTTGTTTGCATTTTATATTGATGTGCATGAAATGTGGAATGAGTGTGCACACTTGGAAGTTCCTATGAGAGGCCGAGTGTGCATACGACTGTGTACAAATAGGGACAGGTATATCAGGTTTTTCTTGGCCAGACATTGAACATATTTTTTGGGGATCGAAATTAGACTCATTGATTCACCCCTCTCAGTGACTGCCGGGTTACAACAAGTTTTAGAACTTCTTGGGCACTTCAGCCATTATATTTCTAGACTCTTCAAGATGTGAAAAATGTCCCTCAAGGTTCCAAGGTCCTTTCCTATTGGATAGTTGTTTATTTTCCCCATATTTGTTTTTTTTTTTTCCATTAGTCTTAATTTCATTCTTGAGAATTATCTATGCTTGGAAGGTTGTTCCATGCTCATCTATATAAGTTTATAATAGTGAATGGAATAAAAAATATTAGGAGTTTATTCATAATTTGAGCCTATGGCCTTTGAAAAAAATAGTTCTTCTTAAGTTCTCTTATCCCTTAGGTGGATTTCCTTTTGGTGGCGAGTTCTTTTTTCTATTTTGAAGTAGTCACTTGTATTACCTCCTAATCCTCTATAACTCTCTGGCGTCACATTTCGTTATTTTATTGTGCTTATAGGATTGCAATGGTAGAATCAATTTTCCGAGACAAAATAGGAGATTAAGTTGGAGATGGAAAGCAAGAAATGAGAGTAAAAATAAAATAAAATAAAAAAGAAATTGAGAAGGAAAGAGAGAACACGATTCTCTCTCTCCCTCTCTCCTTGTCCTAACTAGCCCCTAAAATCTCTCACTCCTCTGATATCCTTCTCCACTGACATCTCTCTTTCTCTCACATTTCTCTCTCCTATAATTCTCTAGCTCTTAATGCAACTCCTCTCACTCTCGTTCTCTAAGATACATGCACCCTTCTCTCGCTATTTTTGGGTTCTCCTAGAATCTCTCCCATCTCATACAGGTTTCCCTTTCCATATCTACCTCTCACGCCCTGACACACACATATGTTATCCCTCGCTGGGTTTTCTCCTTCTTCTTGGATTGCACCTTTTTCTGGATAGATTTTCCTGGACAGAATTGCGCAGAGATCATTGCCATCACACCAAAGTTCCATCACCAACATTGCATCGTACCGCACCACTGTTGAAACTCTTCACCTGTGTTCATGTCTTCATGAAAAACATAGTCATTGTTGCCCTTCGTTGATTTGCATCATGAGTAGCTAAGTCTTATTTATCTTTAAGTGTAGATGAACTATTGATGATTTTTATTTAAATTCTGGTTTAAGCATACTTGATTGTTTGTTGTAGTAAAAAAAATAAGAAAAGAGGAATGTACAAGAAGAACACTCTCACAAGCTTAGCATCCAAGGAGAGCTTGCCCACCTTCGACATTGCCATCAGTAGGAAAGCAAACCAAAGGACACTAAACTGAAAAATAGAAAATAACAAATTATAAAAACTAAAATCTCAGACTACGTAAAGCATCCATTTTCAGGTCCATTCTGACCAAGGCTGGCCAGTGAAGAATTAGAGTGGAAATGAAAAGCTTCGCAGTAGATTTAGCAAGGAAATCAACAACTTGATTTGCATCATGGTAGCAGTGAGTAATCTTCTAGACAAGCTTAAAGGTAACTAGCAAGATTCCTCCTCCTTTGCCAAAAATTCCACAAAACCATATCTTTTTGAATCATAGAGACTACTAGGGTTGAATCACATTCAATCCAAAGGCGTTGAATCCCTAGAGATTTTGCCTACTCAGGCCTAAGATAACCCCTGAAAACTCAGCCTCAAAGTTGGTTTTCACCCCAGGGGAGACTCTGAAAATTCGCTATTATCTCAACCTGATTATTCCTAAAAATTCCACTAGCACCAACACTTCAGGATTACCTAGTGAGTGACCATTTGAATTGAGCTTGACCCATCCTACCGGTGGGGGACACCAGAAGGCTTCAAAAAGATATCTAGGCCTGCAATGAGATAGAGGAATTCCAACTCTTCGAGCACATAAGAGCTCAGAAATAGATAGGATCTTACCCGAGGATATAAGAGAGATGGCGGGATTCACTTCACACCAAACCAAAGCAATAGGCCACCGATCTTGATACACCCCCATGTAATCTGGAATTCCTCTCCAACCAAGTGAAGAACAGGATCAAGATGAAATCCGAAAGCCAAACCCCTTCAGAGTGAAGAGATTTTGCTTTTTTGCTTCCACCAATAAAGAAAGGAATAAACATCAATAAACTCAGGCAATGAGACCTCAAAACAATCACAGAAAAGCTTCCAGAGATGAGTGGAGAAGGCACAATCAAAGAACAGTTGATCAAAATCTTCTTCAACTGAACCACACATCACACATTTTGATGGAAGGGAAATACCACGCCTTCATATTTTATCATCAGTAGGTAATTTCTCATGAAGGAGCCTCCATCCGAAGAGGGACTGATGAGGGAGGAGGTATGACTTCCAAATTATCGAATACCACCCAACCAAAGGATTGGCACGCCGAATAACCTCCCAAGCAGAATCAATGGAAAACAATCTTGAGGAAGAGGGACACCAATTGTAAACATCTTGCATCAAAGAGGGAGAGATAGAACTTTTCATCCGATCAAACATCTCTGAAATAAACTGAGACTCAGCCCTGGGAAATGCCCAAGCTTCCTCCACAATAAAATCAGAAACTTTCTGAGAAGAACCTGTAAAAAGACCCATATCAAGGCCAGATACTTCAGCAATGGAGCACTCTTCACACCACCTATCTGTCCAAAAATTTATGCATTGACCGTTCCCTACAGTATTTTGCTCGTTCTCAGCAACCAAGTTCCAAACCTTCTTCAGGCCTGGCCAAATAGAAGAAGACTTTTAGCCCATTCTAAGAGAGCCATCTTCCTTTAGAAATCCGCCTCTAAAGAATCTACTCATAATGGTATCTTCATTTCTAATCTTCCAGGCCAGCTTACATAGGCAAGCATGATTAACATCTCTTAACCTTCTAATGCCCAAACCACCCTCATTCTTTGGCATGCAAACCTCATCCCATTTTACAACAATTTTTTTCTCCACATCCATATCATCAGACTAGATGAAATTTCTAATCCACCTCTCTACCATTCTGACAATAGATTCAGGCCACCACCAATACATAGAGAAGTTGTATATTGGAATTCCTGAAATAACTGATCGAACCTGCTCCACTCGACCTGCCATGGACAAAAGGTTTCCTTTCCAACTTGCTAGATGAGATTTAATTTTGTCTACTAGAGGAAGCAAATGAGATTTACGAACTCTTCCTTTGAAGATCTCCACTCCTAAGTATTTAGTAGGGAGACGAGCAATTTAAATTCTGAGGCAACCTGAGATGAAATGTTTCTTGTGAGAAGCAATTTTTCTAAAAAACAACTTGCTTTTCTCAAAGTTGATAAATTGACCAGAAAATTCCTGATATTTAGAGAGAAAGCTTTGGAGATTTTTGACATACTGGGCTGATGCATTCATAAAGAGAAAAATATCGTCAGCAAAAAGGAGGTGCGTTGGAGTGACTGTACCCCTAGGGCCTGGGAGGGCCTTGATTTTTCCTTTCATCTCCAATTTCTTCAGACCTCCGCAAAGGACTTCTTCAACAACTATAAATAGGAGAGACGAAATGGGATCACCCTGCCTTAAGCCATGACCAGCATCAAAATAACCAGCAGGACCCCCATTAACTAGAACCGAAATTCTAGAAGAAGCTAAGAGCTGGTATATCCACAAGACCCATTTTTCTAAGAGTCAAAATCTACTAAGAGTAGCAAATAAAAAATCTCAGGAAAGAGAGTCAAAGGCCTTTTGGATATCAAGCTTAAAACCCATTCCACCACCTCTCACTGCCACATGCATCAAATTGGCCAACTTTGAGACCATACAAATATTAGCAGAAATGCTCTTCCCCTTCTGGAAGGCACCCTACTCTTCAGAAATAATTCTAGGAAGAAAATTGAAAAGTCTAGATGCTAAAATTTTAGATAAAACTTTGCAAAAAAAATTCCCTATACAAATGGGATGAAAATTATCAAGAGAAGATGCACCTATGATTTTTGGAAATGAGAGTAATAACGCAATTATTAACCCCAATTGGAAGATAGTCCCTCAGGTAGGAACTCTTAATTGCATGGCTGAAATCTAGTTGAACAATATCCCAGCAATGTCTTAAGAAAGATCTAGGGAAACCATCCGGTCTAGAAAACTAGAGGAATCCAAATCCCAAACTGCTTGCTTAATTTTTTCAACGGATGGAACAACATCTAGATGGGCATTGTCCTCTGCAGTCAAAATTGATGAGATACAATCAAGCAAATCAGGGTGAGGAGTAACATGGGAGGGCCCATGAAAGTCCTTATAACAATCCACAACATACAAAGCTACTCCAAGGAAAAACCCAAGAACCATCGCCCCGCTTCAAAGATCTGATTTAGTTTCTAGCTCGCCTGAGCTTCACAGACAAGTGGAAAAACTTTGTATTCCGATCACCCTCCTTTATCCATTTTAATTTGGAATTTTCAACCCATAGAGACTCCTGCAATTGAGAGGCTTTTAGGAGCACAGTTTTTGCATTAGCTTCTTTGGCAAATAGCTCGTCAGTCATTCTTGAAGACTCAATTTGCGACTGCACATTAGATAGCTCATTTGTGGCTTTAACAACAACATCATTGAGGTTTGGAAAAGTGGATCTTGCCCAGACTTTGAGAAAGGATTTTAATGACTTCAGCTTCTAATGGAAAATATAAATAGGAGATCCCATGATATCTCTACTCCACACATCATTTACCATAGGAAGGAAATTAGAGTCTTCCATCCAAAAAGAGTGAAATCAAAAGGGGATGTTGGAGGGCTTAGGGACGGCATCAGACAAAACCAAGAGGGGAGTGTGATCTTGAACTTAAAGTTGAAATGGTGCACTAGGAGATATTCTTAAAAAGATCTGGCCATTTTTCATTACAGAAAGAACAGTCCAATACTGTCGCAACATAACCCCTGCGCCTATTGTTGGTCCAAGTATATTTCTTTCCTTGGGAGGGAACTGGGAGAAGAAGACAAGAATCAACCATAACCTAAAATTCTACAGTTGAACCAAAGTTAAAATGACCAGGGCCCCTTTTCTCATGAGAGGCCATGGTTGCATTAAAGCCCCCAATAACAAACCAAGGAGTTGAGGCCAAGGGCAGAGAGGAAAGATCATTCGATAAATATCTACGCAATACTCTGAAACAATTTGCATGAACAAAATAAAGAGCCACTAAATTTCCTGCCCAATCAACCATGACAGTGATCTACTACTGAGAAGAAGCCAAAATCACTAATTTAACAATATCACGCTTCCAAATTATCCACAAATTTGGAGGCTTACCCTGACACTCATTATGGATAAAATCAGATGCATAACCCATCTTATTGAAAAATGACAAACATAAACCATAGGTTCAGCAACGCACACAATATCTGGAAAGAAGTCCGTCAACATAGCTCACAAGGTCCTTCTAGTAGTAGCCTTCTTCACACCTTGAACGTTCCAGAAGAGGGCACGCATTTATCAAAACCCTGTCAGACCTAGTAGCCTGACTTCTTTCTCTGAGTTCCATCACCTCCATTTTTCTCACGAATGGTAGCAGCTTTGTCCACCGTAGAGATGTCAAGGTAGGTGAGAGTCACACTTCCACCTGAAACAATTACCGATGGAAGGCTGTGAACAACTGAATCGCTCTCCCTAAGAGCATTAGCAACTTCCCTAATTTCTTTTTCTTTTCCTTTTTGAATCATCAACCTTTTCTGCCGAGTAGACTTTCTAGTTGTTGCCCCAACATTCACCATAGGAGAAAGAAACGTGGTTGCAGCACTAACATTTATAGTAGGAGTCGATTGCCTTAGATGGTTCGGATTCATCCCTTACACTTTCAACTGGGTCAGACTCATCAGAACCAGCTTAAGAACCAAATCCAGTACCCGGATCAGCTAAATCCTCATCAGATGAGATATCAGTGCCTAAGGAGGGAATATTCTCCATATTCCCCACTTTTGAAATGTCCAAAGGAGAGTCCAGCTGGATAAGAATATCTCCTCCCTCAAAATCCGCCTCACGTTGAGTCCCAACGAAGGAAGATGCAATTGGGAGAGAATCCTTGGAGGAAACTACCATATTAGGAGGAGGCTGCATGTGGGGATTGGCACAGGGTGAGTTTAGTCCGTCATCAACATACACCGCCCCTGCAACTTTAACTGTTGAATCCCTCTCATGCTGCTTATCTTACAGTAACCACACGCTGAAGACCATAAACTTTGGAAGTTCTAGGTTCTAAGGGCCCGTTTGATAACGTTTCAAGAAACGCGTTTCTGCCATTTCTAGACAACGAAACAAAAAGCGTTTGATAAAACTATTTTGTTTCACTTGTTTTCAGAAATTGAAATTGAAATTTCTACCTATTTCTGGTTCAAGAAACGACCCAGGAGAAACAAGTTCTACTTGTTTCACCGTTTCTAGAAACGACTCGTGGCCATTCTTTTCATTGGTTACTATCAACTTCCAGAAACATGACTATCAAACACCTTCAATTCTATTTCTATTTCTAGAAACAAAAATTTATGTTTCTACCGTTTCTTGAAACAGAAACGGCAGAAAAGTTATCAAATGGGCCCTAAGTGTTCAACTTGCACCTCATCAATTCCTGAAGCAGAATCAGAAATGTCCACTTAGACTAAAACTTTGGCTAAAAAACCCAATAAACCCTGATGAGTATGCCGATCTAAAGCCACAGGATGACCAACAACTTTGGTGATCGAAAGAAGAACGTTCTCATGCCAATATTCAAGGGGGAGATCTAGAAATCTTACCCATGCAAGCTTGGTCAAGGCTTGCTTTTCATGGATATTGAAATCTGGTTTCCAATGCTAGAAATGGTTTAATTGACCACCTATTTTCATTGGACTTTGCCTCCAAATAGCAAATTTATCACCTTCACAGTGGAACTGAAAGATAACATACCCCTTGCCTAATGGATGCATGATGACTTCCTTACTCAGATTCTAATTTTCACGTGCCTCTTGCCTCAAACCATCTAGAGAAATCAATCTGAAATTGACTCTCCCAATCAAAGCAAAAATGGGTAAATCAATCATTTGTCCTTAGAGATCTGACATTAATCCTTTCATCCCTACTAATTGGTGTACCTGAGATGCATTTCCTCTAGCTCCTGAAAAGATTTATTGGATGGATCGAAGGGTCCTTTACTAAAATTGGGTCATCTTGTCGCATTTCACTGTAGCTACCATATTTCAATGGATGATGTATTTTTCTACTTTGTGTACCCCATATGAGGTGTGTTTTCCAAATCCAACTTTGTTGTTTCGCATCTGCTAGCCACCCTTAGAAGATATTATTAAAAGATCATCAATTCCTAATGGAATGGATGTAGTAGTGGCTTGCTGAAAACCCAAAGTATAACAACCCAGTCCCATTAACTTTGCACAATATTATCCTCTTTGGTCTATGGGCCTCAAGGCTTTAAAACACATTGTGCCATGTTAAGGAGGCTAGAGGTTATTAACTAGTCTAGGAATCTCTCTCTAGGCAATGTGGGACTAAAGTTTACATACCTTCACCGATCTCCCAAATACCCTGGTACTAACCGAATTCTTAGTGGAGACACCTCACCGATCTCCCAGGCAGGTCTAGTACTTATCGTATTCTTGGGTCGTTACACATCCCCCCTTTCGGCACAGCATCCCAGCTATGACCCCACACGCTATCGGGGTCTGCTTTGATACCATTTGTAATGCTCCGGCCCCATTAACTTTGCACAATATTATCCTCTTTGGCCCATGGGCCTCAAGGCTTTAAAACACGTTGTGCCATGTTAAGGAGGCTAAATGTTATTAACTAGTCCTGAAATTTCTCCTTATGCGATGTGAGACTAAAGTTTGCACACCCTTACCGATCTCCCAAACCCCCTGGTACTAGCCGTATTCTTGGTGGGGACACCTCACCAATCTCCCAAGTGGATCTGGTACTTTTCGTATTCTTGGGTCATTACACAGAGTCTATATTTGATCCAGGATGTGTGATGTATATGCCATTCCGAAGAAAGAGGTTTCTCTTAGTTTCGTAGTCTTGCTGGGCGACAACAATACGGGTGATGTTACCAGCCTGAATGGGTTCAAGCAAGGCAACGATTTCAGGCCATGAGGAATTCCCAACCACTTTTGCATAAGATATGGATGGACAGATGGCTCCTTGGCAACTACCTGCTCTGGCTGAACATGATTCAACCCATCACACCCAACCTCCTCCACAATATTACATGAATGACAGACCTCTACATCCCCTCCACTAACCGCCAACATCCTTACAAAAACGAGATAGGAGAAAGAGAAAGGAAAAATGCCTTGGAAAAGCTTCTTGGAAAAATGAAGCTTCTCTCTCCTCGCTCCTCCAGTTTTTCTCTTATTGTGAATTTTAGAATCATTTCATAACTTTGTGACCTTAAAGTATTGCATCAGAGATCTTGGATGGATTGTGGACATAGTTGTGTGTCCAAGTCATCAGCCTTTAGATAAGTGGAGGCAGGGTTTGACATTCCCACCTTCTTCTTGTTCTTCTTTTGTGAAGGGATAGATCATAGATATGGGTGCAAAGGGAAGCGGCTTGAAGGAGCAAAGGCAACTCACCTCCACCCTCTCTCTAACTAGGTTGCAACAGAGACTTCTAGGGGACAAGGGCAATGAACATTGTATGTTGGGTTGGAGGCTCACAGCCAGGGTCCACGATGTGGGCAATTATGGGAAGCAAGGGGTCAGTGGTGGGGTGATGATGGGAAGCAGGGGGATCGAGATGGTGGTTTCATGGGTGGGGAAGCAAGCGGTGGGGTTGGGTTGGATTGGGCTGCTTAGACGGCGGTAGGGAGGGTGGGCAGGTTGTGTGTGTAGGGGGCGAGGTGTCATCAGAGGTGGTAGGGGGGAGTTGGTTGAGTTTCAACAGGGGTGGGGTGGGTGAGGGAAGGTTCCAATAGGGGGCGGGGGTGCTGAGGTGGCTGGTGCCGAAGGGGGTGGGGGTGGGGGTGGGGGTGGGGGAATGTTTGTGGTGGTGATGGGGAAAAACTATCCGTTCTAGAGATGGTAGGGTTATTTGTTTTTTTATTTTCTTTTATAAAACATTTACTTTTAGCGGCAATATAATAGTCCCTAATCATTATTATTTTGGGACGATTCCATAAAAGGTAACATGGCTTCTGCACTAGCGTGGTGACCAATGAGAGTGCACATGGAATCATCAACAACATCTTATGCCTTTCATGTAGGGAAATGTGGCCATTTCTCACTCCCATGTTTTTTGAGGTAGGGGCCACATTGCCTTTTATGGTTCTTTTTCTCTATTTTTTTTTAGTAATAGAATAACATTCAACAATGATAATATTAAACAACAGTTATTTTAGGTATTTCATAAAATAGTTTTTGATAAATATATATATATATATATATATATATATTGTGAAAAGAGTTTACTGAGAAGAAACATGTGTACAACCAATGGTATCAGACATACAAAGACTTTCCAATCAAGAAATGAAATGTGACCAATCAGTCAAACAGATGATAAACTTCGCCTTCTTAGCTAAGGTATCTGCTATCTTGTTTAGATCCTGCGGAATGTAAGAAATAATACCTTCGGGATAGGTTTATTCTTTTGTTTTTGTTTTGTTTTGTTTTTGTTTTTGTTTTTGTTTTTTGTTTTTTGTTTTTTTTTTTTTTTTGTTTTTTGGGAGGGGAGGAGGGGGCTGAGTGGACATAGGTTTATTCTTTTTTTGGTATAATGAACATAGGTTTATTAAATGGCACAAAATAGTAGAACATGGACGGTCGTTAAATCGTTGCGATTCAAATATGATGGTCTATTTGGCGACGGGTTTCCGATTGATAAAAAACCCTTTGTTGTATACCTGTAAGCTTTGGCTACGGTTTCTAGACATACATTGTTTAGTGCTTTTCTTGTGGTGAAACTTGAGTTAAACCAGTTGAACTTCGGGATAATACTTTCATAACTAAAATGAATAAATAAATAGACAAAATGAATCCTTGCTGAATGCCCACAATGCTACCAAATAAACACACATGGTTGTTTTTCATTGAAAATGACCCAAAGATGAAATAGAACAATACACCCACTTCACGAACATAAGAGGAAAGATCATACTATTTAAAACATCATAATGAAATCTTTTTTTTTTTTTACTATAAGATCATAATATATTAAAAATAAGTGAAAATATTATACAAAGAAAATCCTAGCAAAGCTGTTAGATACAAAAACAAGATCAAGACATTTCCCCACCTTGGGCATGGTCATCAGCAAGAAAAATGCCAAAATCCATAAATAAAACACCAAAGAACAAAGGAGCTAAACTTAAAGAAAGTCTAAATCTAGGTCTACCTAGGCATATGCTTTGTGAATGTCTAACTTAATGGGTGAGGTTTTCTCTTCAGTCTTCTAACCACTTCAAAGCATAGAAGTATATTATTAGAGATGAGAACATCTAGAACTGCTTATCGTCTTCTTCAATTGTCCTAAATGACAAGGATTACTTGTAATGTTTCACTCTAGCTAGCTCTTTTTTTCTTTTTTCATGCATAAATAGGATAAAGATAAATGGTGCAACAGTTCCCTTCCCTCCAGATACAATTTTATAATTTATGTAGGGAGAGGGTTTCCATGCTACTAACATGGAAAGGAATCTGCATGTTATAATAATTAGTATATTGAAAAAGATATCATCCAAAAAGAAATCACATTTGCACCAAAATGAAAAAAAAAA
>NC_056562.1:18894918-18898370 GCF_013358625.1 Macadamia integrifolia
GGGGGGGGGAGTGTGACCCCTACATCCAGACACATATAAGAGAGAAATGACCTCCAAACCCTCCATGAATGCAAAATTACTCTAGCCCTTACGCATCAGCAAGAGCCACACTCCCCATAAGAAACACTTTCCCCCCAAACAAATACATATGCATTAACTTTATTCTTATGAGAAAAAATCCACATAGAAAACGTACAGATCTTCTGACCTTTATTTTGAGTAGTGGTGTGGGCGATCCCAAACCCAACAAAGTCCATTATCTTTTCTTTTTTCGTTGAAAAAATATTATCTTATTTTAGTCTTCACTAAAATTCCAGAGTCCAAGAAGAGTGTAAAGGATAAGAAATCTATGCATGTGTATTATGCATTTAAAAAAAAAAAAGAGAAAATTACACTCCCCTCCCCTGCATGTTTCAGGTTTTACACAAGCCTCTCCTACGAAGTTCATAATTGCCAATGTATCTTGTGGTATTAACACTATTAGAAGCGGATGTTAAATGACTTTTTTTTATATCATGTGGTGTTATCTCTTAGCATCTCCACAAAGTTTTCAATTCAATGGAAGAAACATTTTGAAAAGTTCTCATCCCAATGAAGGATGCATTTTGCAATATTTTGGCTGATGAATTATCCAAGTTTGGGTGATGTAGTAGAACTAGTGTGGCTGGATTAGAGTTGTCAAAACCTAGCCCAAACCGATAAAACCCGAATCGAACCAAACCGATCCTTATTGGATTGGTTTTGGACTGAGGTATGCAAACCGAACTGACCAATAACCAAACCGAAACCAAAACGAGTGAAACCGATAAAAAAATAAATGATTATGAGATTATAAATTGGTGAATTGACTATCCATTTTTCACAATATTAGTGAAAAAAATTTTCATTGTAAGGGGAATTGTTACAAATCATTGAATATTAGGTTATGTATAGAGAAATTGATTTGTAAATTGTAATAATGTTTCCATTGATTTCCTTGTTCACTATACAAAACTAGTTGGATAGTTAAAAGAATGATTGAGGATAATAGGCTTCATTTTGTGATTTCAATATTAGTTATTTTCTTAGTAATTTGTTATCCATTGGTTTCAAAATTAGCTCCATGATTTAATCATAAATTTAAAGTATTTTATTTTATTTTTTTTCAAATCTTGTCACTATAAGTTTTGAATGTAAGATTTCATTATGGTTCAGTCCCAATAATAAATCGATCTAAACTGGTCTTAACCCGATATTGAAAAACTAAAATAAACCAAAATCAATCCAGATCAAAATCGAAACCGATCGAAAACGAAAGTTCCTTAACGGATTGGTTTTTGTCTCCTTCATTCCTAGACTGAAACCGATTCAACCCGACTGAAACCAAACCAAATCGACCAATTGACACCCCTAGGCTGGACCAACACAACCCACTTTGGGTTTTGGAACTTCCCGTAAATTATGTAGGAGGTAGTTCTCTTCTTCATAAATCCCTTTTCATAGACATAAATGTATATTCTGTTCGCCTTGTTTTCCTGCTCTTTCTCTATACTAACCAAGTGAGCAGTCCCAACTCTTGGAACCCAAACTCTGCAGAACTTCATTGACTTCGACTGAAACTTGGGGGTTTGGATCCACATCTAGGGTCAACTGAAGTTAGAGAATCTTGGCCCCAAATATTTCCCCACGGAAAGAACCCAACCCATGTTCTGGTCTGATTTATGAGTCGTCACCAAACGTAGGTTCAAGCCCATTGTGCACTCATATTGCAGGTTCTTGACTTGATTATTAGCACTCTTGGGAGGACTAGCAATTGCGATTCACTACCTCAAGCTTCACATCAATTGAGCGTAATTACAATCGATCGCCAAAATCATTGATGCTATCTCCGATTTCAAATTTCAGAACCACCTATCGCAAGTGTGAGAATAAACCCTAATTCTTCCATGGTTTCTCAAGGAAGAAGACGATAATAATGGTTGAGGACAAAATCGTCATCTCCATTAGACCAAGGGTATTTTGGTGTTTAACACAAATTTCTAACACACTTAACGGTTTCTCACTCACGGTTAAGGTATGGTTGATATATTCTACAACTTAGAAGGGAAGAATTTGTAATTACAAACTTCACAGGGGAGGATTGTGTAATACCTAAAACATACAGGGGAGGGGAGTGTAATTTCCTAAAATAAATAAATAAATAAATATATCTCTTAATGGTTGGTATGCCGCGGATCCATATTCCACCTCTTTCCATACAAACAGGTAAATACGGACAAATCCTTTACTGTGTATTTGGACAACAATTAACAGTGAAAATCAAAAAAAGTTTTGGGTAAGTCATGTGATTGTAACCATTTATTTACTGACTCAATTCCTTTCCTATTATCTTTTTTCTTCTTCCGCTCTCTCTCATTTCTGGTTCATTTCTTGAGCTCTCTTCACTTTACCGTTTCTCTAAAAGAAGAAGATGTCGACTGTGGAAAAAGTTGTCGGAGAGCTCCTCTCAGCATTCCTTCAGGGGATCTACGATAGGTCGGTCACCTCTGAGTTCAAGGACTTCCTTCGCCGGTGGAAGAAGATCAAATTTGAAGTGGAAGTGAATTTTTTAGTATCAAGAATACTAGATCCAAAGTCCGCCATGATGTTGGATGAAGCTCATGCCAGCGTTCCTAATTCGGGCCAATATTGGAAGATCGCCTTGGATGAACTGGAATCACTGAAGCAGACGTCAAAAATGATTCAGTTCTTATCTGATGAAGCTGAAGTGAAGCAATTCACCAGCGTTGCTGTGAAAGTGTGGCTTGACCATCTCAAGCAACTCCTTTATGATGCGGACGACATACTGGATGATTATGCAACTGAACTTGTACGCCTGAAATTCGAATCTGCTCATCCAACCCAACTGGTACGCAACTCTGTTCCTCTCACTCCATCAAGTACTGAAAGTAGTGTTTCATATTTTTTGAAGTTTGGTATAGAATCTGCTGTTAAGGGCATCAATGAAAGGTTTGAAGGGATAAAAGGCATCGAGGATAAGTTTTACAACTTCGCCGAAGAGCTGCAGGGAATTAAGAGTTTTGGGTCAAGAGTAAGGGGTATCAACCAGAGGTTAAAAAATGTAGCGAGAGAAGGAGTTGCTACAGGTTTGAACTTGAGCAAGGGATCTGGGTCCTCAAGGCCTAGGGTAGTGAGTCAAAGGCCACCGACGAGTTCTTTGGTGGATAACTCTAATGTTTTTGGCAGAGAGGATAATATGTGCAAGATTGTCGATTGGTTGCTATCAGACGAAACTTCAAGTCTCAATAACAATGGTAATAATTTCTCTGTGCTGCCCATAGTCGGCATGGGTGGATCGGGAAAGACGACCCTTGCTCAACTTGTTTATAACTGTGACAGAGTTAAGAATTCGAAGTATTTTGATCTGAGAGTTTGGGTCTGTGTATCTGAAGACTTTGATGTGGTGAGGTTGA
>NC_056562.1:18904666-18920878 GCF_013358625.1 Macadamia integrifolia
GATTCCTCACAAAGGGGGTCGTAGTGACCACGCTCGGGTGACTATTTACCAAAATCACAGGTCTCCGCATTACAGAAGAAAAAGATGATTGTGTGTGATAATTAAGAAGGGAACCTTTGTCACCCCATAGTCCATACTGGAAGAATAGGTTTCTACTCATGGAAATCAATAAAATCCCTAGGGCTGGAAATTCATCAATTATGGAAAAAAAAAAAAAAAAAAGACACAAGATAGGGGAGTCTTCTTGGTGGTAAGAACAGAGCAAGAAGTTCAATAGATTTCAGAGAGGGTTAGAGAGTGTTTGATATAGTTCAGGTCTCAAGATTTTGGTTTAAGAAGGCTCGGGTAAAAGGTTTGAGGTTTTTTGAGGTTTTTTTGAGAGTAATTCGATTAGGATCCTGGGAACATGGGCGGATGCTTGTACAACTAAGGGGATCTTTTCTTATGTTAGGAGACTGAGACTGAGATCGACGGAGATCGACGGAGACTGAGATCGACAGATGTTAGGAGACTGAGACTGAGATCGACGGAGACTGAGATCGACGGAGACTGAGATCGACGGAGAGACCGAGACTGAGACTGAGATCGACGGAGACTGAGATCGACGGAGAAACTGAGATCGACGGAGAGACTGAGATCGACGGAGAGACTGAGATCGACGGAGAGACTGAGTGGTTCAGATCTGGTGACTCTGCCACCACCGACGGAGAGACTGAGACCGACGGAGACTGAGACCGACGGAGATCTGGTGACTCTGCCACCACCGACGGAGATCTGGAAACTCTGCCACCTCCGACGGAGATCTGGAGACTCTGCCACCACCGACGGCGCTTATCCGTCTCTGTTCGCAGTTGATAACGTAGGCGAATCTCCATTTGATTGCGGCAGCGGCCGGTGATTTTCTTCTTTAATCCAAACTATCGGGCCTCGGTTGAAAGTCACGAAAAGGGCTAGCGACTCCATCGTCTCATGCTGCACGAAGCAGACAACCATCGTCTCTGTTGCTGTTCGCACCTGCAGACCATGGATCCCACCTCTAACGAACTTGCAGCTTCTGCTCTTTGATCAGCCTCAACTGCAGACTCCCTTCGGGTTCGATCGGGTATTCTAAGTCAGGGGAAAAGCAGGGAAAGATCTCTGAGAGTCTGAGGAAGTGAATCGGATCTTCTTGAGGATTTTGTGAGAAAAATTTGGAAAAATCACAGCATCGGTTAGGAGTTCTCAGGGAAGGTTCTGCACTTCTACCCCTTCGATTCCTCTCTGCTTGACTTAATTGTTCCAGATCTAAGTTTTATGAAGGGTAGGAATCAGAATGTCTGAGAGCCCTTTCACAGTCACAGGGGTTGGTCCAGGAGGTGGCTTCCCGCCGGAAAGGGGAAGGCAACTCCGGTTAACAGATTTTTGGCAGGCTCATCCTCCAATGGAGAAGGCGGTTTTGGATGGAGGAAAGGAGCCTTCTGCTGCTGCAAATAAATCCTTCGCCTCCATTGTTGGTTCTGATACCGAAGCTTCTGCAAAAGTGATCGTCTCAACTGATCAAATACCACACAAATCTTATGCGAATGTGGTAGGCTCAAACACACCGATGGTGGATGAACTGCCCGACCCTGTTCATGCAGGGAATTCGACCAAGGTGATCATTCCCCAGGAGGCTTACGAGGAAAGATTACTAAAATATCGATTTGCCCTGATAGGCAGAATCAATTTTCGGTTTCTTTCCCTGGATGATGTTCGCAGAGAAGCCCGTGAATTTTGGAAATTGAAAGGTAAAGTGAAGATGATACCAATGGGTAAGGGCTTTACGATCTTCCAATTTGAGTCTGAGCTAGACATGGCCCAGATGTGGAAGCGAAGCCCTGTGAAGATTGGAGGTCAACTCGTTCGGTTTCAAAGATGGCGTCCAGATTTTAGTATCCATGAAAAATTGATCAATAAGGTCCTGGTTTGGGTGCGTTTTCCAGATCTTCCTCTGGAATATTGGCATGAAAAGGTATTATTGACAATGGCCAAGGCAGTAGGGAGGCCAGTTGGTCTCGATCAACGCACCAAGAGCGTTATATACGGAAATTATGCTCGTGTTCTAGTGGAAATGGAAGTGGGGGTTCCAAGGCTAGAGGAAATCCAAGTGGAACGCAAACAGCCTGGGACTCAAATTTTGTTCTGGTTCAAGCAGCAGTTGATATACGAGGATTCATTGGGCAAATGCGGTTTCTGCAAAAAACTGGGGCACCAAGTTCACGCCTGCCGAGAAAAGAAGGCCTATGACGAGCGGCAGAATGCTCGAGCCAATGCAGAGATACCAGGGGCGGTGTATGAAGAAGACAGAGTCAACTCGGGAACGAATAACTCACCGGTTTGCATCAACACTTCTTTGGAAAGAAGGGATCACGATCTTGTGATTTCAAATTCAAAAAGTGTGAACAATGTTGGAGTACTGGCGGGAGATTGTCTTCCTCTTAATTCTATGCCTCAGTTACCAAATGTGGAAGAAGGTGAGATTTTAATTGATTTGAATTCTCCATCTCACAATTCAATTATTCCTATTTTGGAAAATCTGGAAACGGCTAAGGAGGGGGAGATTTTAAATAAGGAAGCTCATGATAGTGAGGAAATACAGTCTGAATCTTCTGATTCAGATAAGGAGGCGTTATTTTCTGATGATGAGGTGGGCCGGTCTGATGAGGAGTCTTCCTCTGAATCTGGGCAGGAATCAAACCGGGATATGGTTAAGGAAGGAGAACCGAACCAGTTGGGTTCAGTTTTAATCACTGGACCGTTGGAGCTTCAGCAGCAGGTGAGTAAGGCTATTGCATCCTCCTCTCAGGGTGGGGTGAGGTCTTCTGCTCGTCACACAAGGACAGGGGTGTCCCTAGGTAGTTCTCGAGGAGGTCTGACAGGCAGGGGGGGTCGTGCAGTGATGAATAGGGAGTATACTGCCCCATTGCAGCTCCCTTTGAGTAGGAAGGAGATTGCTCGGATGGGAGTTCAAGTGGTCGACAAGGCAGCAGAGATAATTGAGAAAGGAATTGACGCAGGGGAGAAAAAGAAAAAGAAAAAGAAAGGTGGTGGTCAGACCTTGAGGTCGGACAAGTCTAATGGAACATCTTTTTAATTATGCGGATTTTCTATTGGAATATCCGAGGTGTTCGAAAGGCAGCGGCTTCTAGAGCGTTGCATATTTTTCTTCGGGATCACTCCCCTGATGTGGTGTGTATTGCAGAGCCCATGGTGGATTCTTTTTCTTTCCCTGCTCGTTTTTTTAATCGACTGGGATTCATGTCTGAATTTATCCATAACTCCCGTCTTGATAAAGTGCCAAACCTCTGGGTAGTCTGGAAAAATTCTCTTGCGAGGCCTGTGGTGGTTCAGTCTTCAGAGCAGATGATTTCAGTTTCTATGCAATGGAATGGTCAGCAGGTTGTGGTTTCTGTGATTCATGCTTCGTGTTTCAGGGCAGAGCGTAGAAATCTTTGGGTGGAGATGGGCATTGTGGCTGCCCTGTTCTGTCCATGGGTTGTTTTGGGGGACTTTAATGCCACATTATATTCCCATGAGAAGAGGGGTCCTGGTAGATTCAATGTGGGTTCCGCGGCAGAGTTCCAGGCCATGGTGGATGCTTGTGATTTGATTAGCTCTCCTTCCCAAGGATCAAATTTTACCTGGACTAACAATAGATGTAGAGGACATGTGGCGGCAAGGCTTGACAGAAGTTTTTTCAATGCTCAATGGTTGGACGTTTTTGGTGATTGTGGTCAGAAGGTGCTCCATAGATCAATTTCAGATCATGCTCCAATCCTTTTTTCCTCAGCAGCGATTCCTAAGCCTCGAAATGCCCCTTTCAGACTTCATCGTTTTTGGATGAAAGAGGAATCCTTTGTGGACCTGGTGAGGGATGTGTGGTCTAGGGAGGTTAGGGGTGGTCCCATTGGCAGGCTGGCATATAAATTAAGGGCAGTTAAGGGTGCTCTAAAAGGGTGGGCAAGACAGACTTTTCCTAACTTGGATGTAGCTCTTAAAGATGCTACTGCAGAAGTGGAGGAAGTCCAGCGTACTATTGACCAGATAGGGATGTCTGATGAGTTATACTCCAGAGAAGCAGAGGCGAAATCTAAGCTCTTGAAAGCAGTGGAGATGCACGAAAAGCTTTGGGCTGAAAAAGCTCGCTGCAATTGGGCGAAACTGGGAGACCGTAACTCAAAATTTTTTCATCTATCGGTTAAGGTGCGACGTATAAAAAACAGCATTCGTGCTTTGAAAAAACAAGATGGTACAATGGTCTCTGAGCCGCTGCAGATGGCAGAATATGTGTCATTTTTTTTTGAAAATTTTCATAAAGCGGACCATTGCATAGATCATATGGAGCTGTTGCAGGTGATTCCTAATGAGGTGAATAGGGAGGACTCTTCCATATTAGAAGCTATTCCTGCCAAAGAAGAGATTAAGAAGGTGGTATGGGGGTTGGATCCAGATAGCTCTCCTGGTCCTGATGGGTTCCCAGGTGCTTTCTTTATACAGTGTTGGGAGATAGTGGGTGACGATTTTTGTGGGGCTGTGATTGCTTTCTTCCGCGGTGGGAAGCTTCCGAATGGGGTAAATAACAGTTTTGTGACGCTAATTCCAAAGGTGGAGGGAGCGATCTCTCTGGATNTTTGGTTTCTGCTAGAATTTCAGTTTTATTGAATGGTGGTCCAGTGGGTTTCTTTGGAGTTGAGAAAGGTTTGCGACAAGGGGATCCGCTATCTCCTATGCTTTTTATTTTGGCAGAAGAAGTGTTGTGCAGGGGTCTAAATGGTCTACTAAAGGAAGGAAAACTGAAGGCGCTCCCTGGTCCTAGAGGTGCTACTGTCCCCAGTCATCTGCTTTTCGCGGATGATATTTTTATCTTCATGAACGCAGGAGCAAAACATGTTAGATGTCTGAGAGAATTCTTGATTAATTACCAAGAATTTTCTGGCCAAAAAATAAGCTTGGAGAAGAGTAAGGTTTTTTTTGGCAAAGTCGCCCCTCAAAGGAAGAGGTATATTTCTGATCTGCTGGGTATCCCAATTTGCTCTCTTCCGACGAGGTACCTTGGGGTTGAGATCTTCAAGGGCGCTGTCAAGAAGGATAGGATGCTTCCTCTTATGGATAAAATTAAATCTCGTTTACAGGGATGGCAAGGCAAACTCCTTTCAATGGCTGGTCGTGCAGAGCTCATTCGGTCTGTGATCTTAGGTATGCCTATTCATAATTTTTCCATTTATTGGTGGCCTGAATCGGTGATTAAAACGGTGGAACGATGGATTAGGAATTTCCTATGGTCTGGGAATATTTCCACAGTGAAGAAAATCACTGTGAAATGGGAAGAGATATGCCGACCTAAGGAGGAAGGGGGTTTAGGTATCAGGCGACTGAGGGATGTCAACTGTGCAGTGATTAGCAAACTTGTGTGGCAAATGAAGCATGAAGAATCTGCTTTTAGTTCCTTTTTGCGGGCTAGATTTGTGAATGAAGGTGGAGACCTCAAGAAGGGTTATAGAGCATCTTCAGTGTTTAAAGGTATTGCGAAGATGTGGAATTTTGTATCTCTATCTGAGCGGTGGATGGTGGGTACAGGTGAGGACATTTTCTTTTGGAAGGATCGATGGATAGGTCCTTTATCTATTGCTGAGCTCTCCCCCCTCCCTTTGTCCCATTTTTCCTATAGCAATTGCAGAGTGGTAGATTTTATTGAAGATGGTAAGTGGTGTTTTCCCCCTATTCAGTCTGAATTTTTAAAAGATATATTCAAAGCTATAGGGAATATATCTTTGCCACAGGGTCAGAAAGACCGATGCTGCTGGTCTCTATCCTCCTTAGGAGCTTTCTCCACTAAATCGGCCTGGGAAGCATTGAGAAAGGTTTCTCCTAAAGTGGGCTGGGCAAAAATGGTGTGGAGCTCGGTTTTGATCCCCCGCCAATCAGTTTTTGGCTGGAGACTTATACATGGAAAGCTTCCTTGTGATGACAAGGTAAAAAGAAAAGGAGTGCTGCTCCCTTCTAGGTGTGAGGTGTGCAATAAGGCTGAGGAGTCTATAAATCACTTGTTCGTGAAATGTGATGGAGCTGTCTACATTTGGAGGGCGTTTGCTGAAGTCTTTGGTTTTCATTGGTCCTATCAGGGGGATGATTTTTTAGCGCATGCTTCATGGTGGACTCAAAAATCCAAATCCATTGGTCTGTCTCAATTGTGGATGGCTGGTTTGATTCTTGTTCCATACTTTATTTGGATGGAAAGGAATTCGAGAAGATTTAGGGGTCTCCATCGATCTTATGGTCAAATCTTTCATACAATAATAGAGGAGATTAGAAGACGTGGCCCAGGAAAAAATGACAGAATAAAATCTCGACTTGATTCTGAGAGATGCTTGAAGCTTAATATAGAGGTGCCAAGAAGGAAGACTAAAGGGGTCCAAGAAATTTTCTGGCTGCCTCCGATGGATGGATGGTGGAAGCTAAATTGTGATGGCTCGTCCTTGGGTAATCTAGGGAATGCTGGAGCAGGTGGCATTATAAGGAACAGCAAGTGCCAGATTGTAGCGATTTATAGCTCCTATTTAGGAATAGCTTCAAATTTCCATGCTGAATTTCAAGCTTTAATTGAAGGAATTGAGAGAGCTAGAGAGCTGAATTGTGCATCTCTGTGGATTGAATGTGATTCGGGCGCTGTGGTGCTCATGTTTCAAAGGGGCTGGATCCCGTGGTTTGTTTGGCAAAGGTGGTCTTCCCTTATTTCTTATCTCAGTGGTATAAGATGGAAAATCACTCATTGTTATCGCGAGGCAAACCCTATTGCGGATTTCCTGGCGCAGATGGCTGCTAAGAAGGAAGCATCTACATCAGTGGTGGAATGGCCTCCTGAGGTGCTTGATTTCATGGCTGAGGATGCGATGGGCATATCGCGATTCAGATTTTATTAGTTTTTTTCTTTTCCTGTTTTTTGGCCTAGCACCTACCTTTCCGCTGATGGCAATGCCGTAGGTGGGGGTGGGTTCTAGGTGGGGTGATTTCTGGTTTTTGTTTTTCTCTGGATCCTCTTTTTTTGGATCTTCTTTGTACAGTTTCTTCTTTTTTTTTCCCTTTTCTCTTAATATATATGACCCTTTAGCAAAAAAAAACTAATCCCTTCCAGCCTCGTTGAACTTGATGCTGGAAATTTTGAAGTGAGACTGAAATAAAGGAAGTGGAAAATCAATCCTTTGCCAGAACTACCCATGGAAGTCATGATTATTTATGGTGATTTTCTCTCTCTTCTTGCCAAAATAACTCACGTGTCCTCTGTGAAATTTAAACAAACCTTGATTCACTATTAAATCAACCCACTTAAGTTTCGCTAGAGAGAACCTTTATTTCAATGACAATTTCCTTTGTTTACTCTAATAATATCTCATTTTAATAAAATATAATGATATACAATACAATAAACATTGTTTCAATATGTCATATTTTGAGTTCTTTGTTATGTTAAGATGTATTTATATCGAACTAAATACAAAGAAATAGTGAATTTAGATTTGAAAGATGTGAAATTAATCCTTGTACTTCTTCACAGAAAAGAATTGTTTTTCCGACGAGGTTTACATGGCAGTTAAAAAACTATTTACACACAATCAAAATGAGGGTCTGGTATGTCTTTGTCATCAGAATTATGTGTGGTGTTACCAACATTCAATCCGCAAAATCAATCAATAAAAGGAATGAGTTAAAGCATGGAAGAATCTCAGTCGATATTGATCAAAATCTCCAAATTGTCTCGATATCAACCCTCGTGAAAACGAAATCAAAAAGATTTTGACCTTAGTTTTCAACCTAAGTAGGCCGAGTGTTGAAACTCTAGAACGACATCCGACACATCTGGCCTGACCGAACCAGGTTCAAAACCTAAATCTCCATCCTTGGATTTAATTATTTAAGCATGCATGAAACTTGTCTTTTAGTTATTTTTCCCTTTGAGCTAAGCTTTAGCTCAAACTCCAATTGGCTATTTATCCTTTTTTTTTTTTTTCTCAAGATATAATGAAGTTGGTCGATTCCATAGTTAAGGCCCTAATTTGATTACAAATAGATCCTTTAGTGCCCTGGTTACTTGTCAACTAGATCAAGGTTGATCATGTAGCACTATAAAACACATTTTACGGAAAAATTTTAAATTAATAAATAAAGGCCTATAGATACCAAGACAATATGTCAATGCATAAGGTGTAAGTGATCAAATTTTGCTACGAAAAATTAACATATAGCTAATATAGACCATGCCCTTCCTATTTGACCTTAGGATTTTTCAAATCATCTTTCTATGTGGTACATTAGGCGGTTATGCCAAGTGGGGTTTACCAAAAACAAAGTAGAAAATGAATACAGAGAAAAATAAGGGAAAATTACACTCCCCTCCCTTGTACTTTGTGAAATAACATTGCCCCTTCCTTGAGGTTTAAAGATTCTATCAATCCCAATCCTGATTATTATTAAAATCATGGATGTAAAGGAAGTTGTCAGATCTCCTTGGTCAATTCCTTCATATGGTACTCCTATGTTTATCGTAATATCAAAGTTGAAGCGTTTGAAGGCTCCTCTATGAATATGGGCTAGATCAACTTTCCCTCATATTGATATGGATGTTTGCAATAAGAAATCTCTCTTGGAGAATATTCAGCAGGTTATTGATGAAGATCTTTTCTTTAAAGAGCTGCAAGCAAAAGAAGATCTAAATAAAGTTGTCCATTTGCAAGAAAAATTGTGGCATGAAAAATCAAGAGTTAAATGGCTTAGGGAGGGCGATCGTTGCACTAAGTTTTTCAATCTTTCTGCTAAGATTAGAAAAGGAAGAAATATGATCAAGGAAATTGAAGGTGCTGATGGCTCTATTCTTACTGAGGTGGTGACATCGGTCAGCGTTTGGTTGACCATTATGAACAATTTAGAAAGAAGGGTATCTCCATCAAGAATAATTCTTTACTCTCTATGATTCCAAAGGTCCTCACTGATGCGGATAATATTAGCCTCACTTCCATTCCATTGTCTGAGTAAATCAGGTGTGCGGTCTTTGACTTAGATCCTTCCAGTGTCCCAGGTCCCAATGGGTTCTATGGGACTTTTTATAGATCTTGCTAGGATATTGTGGGTAATGATGTATGCAAGGCTATTAAAAAATTTTCACAGAGGGAATTATCACAAAGGGTGTTAATAGCAATTTCATTACTCTAATTCCTAAGGTGGATAATGCCTGTACAGTGGGACAATTCCGTCCAATTTGCTTAGGTAATTTCTTTCTAAAGTTGATTCCTAAGATTATGGCTTCCCGCCTGAGCTCTTTTCTACCCCGTCTGATTTCGCAAGAGCAAGGCACTTTTCAGAAAGGAAAGGTCATTTTTTCTAGCATTGCAGTTGCTTCAGAGTTATCAAATTTGATTTCCAAGAAGAGTTTCGGGGGTTTTATTGGGATGAAACTTGACATTCATAAGGCATTTGGCACTCTTGAGTGGGATTGTCTTTTTGATTTCATGACAAGCTTTGGATTTTCTTAGACTTGGGTGAATTGGATAGAGCAAATTCTGATCTCGACCAAGCTTTCAATTCCTATTAATGGAGGCCCCATGGGATTTTTTGGAGTTGAGAGAGGTCTTCACCAAGGGGACCCTCTTCCTCCTATGCTTTTCATTCTGGAGGAAGAAGCCCTGTGTCGCGACCTTTGTGAGCTCAGAGATAAAGGCTTTGTAAAACCAATTCCTGACCCTAAGAATATCTACACCCCTTCTCATCTTTTATACGCTGATGCACTCTTTATTTTTATAAATGCTGATTTGAAGGGTGTAAGAAGCATTAAAAATTTCCTAGATATTTATCAGAGCTACTCAGGGTAGAATATAAACTTCGAAAAGAGTAAAATCTTCTTGGGAACAATTTCTGCTACTAGGAGACACAAAATTAAGGAGATCCTAAATATTCCTATCTGTGACTTTCCAACTCGTTACCTTGGAGTGGATATTTTCAAAGGTTGTGTCAAGAAAGAAAAGATCCTTCCTCTAGTTGATAGGCTCAAATCTAGATTAGCTAGATGGAAAGGAAGATTACTTTCTTTTGCAGTGCGAGTGGAATTGGTGAAGACTTTTATGAGCAGCATTCTATTGCATAACTTTTCAATTTACCTTTGGCCATCTTCTTCGATTGCACTAAGGAGAGGTGGATAAAAAATTTTATCTGGAGTGCTGATGCTGATACCTCCAAAAGTATTACTGTTAAGTGGACCAAAGTTTGCAAACCAAAATCTGAAGGAGGTCTTGGCATTCGTCGTTACAGAGATGTCAGCCTTGCTTTGCTGTCCAAACTAAGTTGGCACATTTGATCAGACCCTTCTATTTTTTCTTCCTTCCTTAGAGAAAGACTTATGACTGATGATGGTAAATCTTAAATGGTAAGCCCCCTCTTCCTCTATTATATCTGGCCTGCGGAAAGTCTGGGATTTTGTGAGCAATTCTAAATGTTGGATTGTGGGTGATGGAGCCACAATTAACTTCTGGTATGATCAATGGATTAGCTCTTCAAGGCTTTTTGATGAAATATTTCATGATCAGCCGATCAATTGTAGGCTCAGAGCTTCAGTTTCAGATTTTATCTCAGATGACCAATGGAATCTGCCCACTTTGCAGTCGCCTCTTATACAGTCTATTTGCATTCGCATCTCCTTGATCTCCTTCCTTTTTGTTACTGCTCATGATAGGAGAATCTGGTCTCTGACTGAATCAGGTGTTTTCTCAACTTCTTCTGCTTGGGAAAAATTTAGTGAAAAATTACCTATTCAATGATGGTGGAGGACAATCTAGCAAATAGGGCTTCATCCTAGATATTCAGTTTTTGGGTGGCATCCTGCCCATGGCTGCTTGCCCACAGATGACCCGATCACAAAAAAAATCTATCCCCTTGGCTTTTATGTGCAACTCATGTTGCAAATGTGAAGAAACTTTCACTCGTCTCTTCCTTGACTGTGAGTTCTCTATCCACCTTTGGTCTCTTCTGCTCAATCATTTTAACCAACGATGGAGTGGTTTCCCTTCTATTGAATGCCTCTTCTCATGTTGGAAAAGGAAAAATAATGCAGTTCATTGTAACATGTTATGGTTCCCCCTCGTTATTATCATTCCTTTTCAGTTTTGGACAGAGAGAAATAGAAGGAGGTTTGATAATAAAATTAATCCTATTGGATTGGTCAAGCAATCTGTTTTGAGGGATCTCAGTAACTTTTCTTCTCTGAATCCTATTCAAATAAAGTCACTGGGCAATCTTCTTCTTTCCAAAAAGTTTAAATTATAAACTTCCTTGCCTCAGGGTAGAAGAATTCAGGAACTTTTTTGGAATGCTCCTCCAGATGGTTTCTTCAAGTTGAATATTGATGGGTGTTCTCTTGGAAACCCAAGAAATTCGGGAGCTGGTGGCATCCTCAAAGACGAAAGAGGAAATGGCTTAGGATACTTTGCAATTTATGAAGGAGTAGGGACTCATTTTATGGCAGAATTTGCAGCATTTTTTCATGGCCTCATACTTGCTTTCACCAAAGGTATAACCAAGTTATGGATAGAGTGTGACTCTCAAGTTGTGGTGGCCTATATCAAAAACCAGAAAATTCCATGGTGCTTTTGGCAATCATGCATTGCTTTTTTACAGAAGATATTTGCACAACACTATCTAGGAGATATCTCATTGCTATAGAGGGACGAACACAGTTGCGAACAAGTTAGTGAATCATACCTTTGCTACGCGTTCTACATCATATTGGGCTTCTAGTCGTAACTTTATTATCTCTGACCTTGAGTGGGACTGTTTGAAAAGACCAAGGTTTCGATTTTTGTAATGTTTATATTTTGTTTTGATTTTTTGCTATGCTGATGGCCATGCCGAAGGTGGAGCAAAGATTTGAAGAGTGTTCTTATGTATTCTCCCATTTTATTCATTTTTCAATACATTTGCTGACTTATGGAGAAAAAAAAAATCATGGATGCAACGTATCAGTTCCTAAATTTTATAGGTTAATGTTCTTTTGCACGGAGACGAGGGGTTTTTTTATTTTATTTTATTTTATTTTTTTATTTTTTTATTTTATTTTATTTTATTTTATATTTTTTAAGGATTGGTGATGCGTCTTGGTTATCTCTTGATGTCATAGCTATGAAGTCCAAATTCTTAATTCATGAAATCCAAAGAGACTTTAGAATGAACCACAACAAATATCAAAAACAATCTTTCTTCTAACAGAATATATCAAGAATGCCCTTATTTACAAATTTAGCTCTTGTTCCTTAGTGGTGTCAATGGATCGGACAGGGTTGGTTTTGGTTGGGCCTAATCAGGTTTCCTCACTTTAGAAATTTGCACTGCAATTGGCGTTTAAGTAATCGGTCCTCATATTCTAGACATGGTATTATTTATAAATAATCGATCGTGTACCAGACTCTAATTAGACTAAATGGACCTTAAAAGGGATTTTAAAAAATCTAATGAGAAATTTATCTCTAAAAATGTATTAAATATGTTGGTCTTCATAAATGGGATCTAACGAGCTCTAAGAAGGCTTATAAACATGTTGAGTTGAGTCGGGCTACTAATCAATCAGTGCTGATCAAGTACCTGTCAAGTATCACCCTTGCACTAAAAACGGTCGAATATTAATCAAGTTAGGCTTGAGCCTGACATGTTTAATAAGCGGGTTGGGCCATTTCTGTGTTTTTCTAGTCAGACTGCCGAAACATGCCTATAACTGACACCCAATATTAACTTATCTCACATTCTCACTAGCTTCATATCAAGGTTTAGATTAAGTTTAGAAACATATCTCGATGTAAGGAAATGGAATGTTTTGCTTAGAAATAGATGAATATGGATGAATAACAGAAAAAATAAATAAATAAAGGGCCATACTCTATTTCTTACAAGTTTTTATATATAACAGGTCAGACTTTAATAGTCAACTTTTCCCCTCCAAAGTTGTGAGGAAATCTAAGGCTGTGTTTCACTAGTCTTTGTTCAACGACTAATATATACTTGGTATTGGAGCCAAGCCCCTTCATAGGTATGTGTTGCTTATCCTTCCTGATATGTGGTACCCGCCGATCTCGCTTTAAGACCAAGTGGCAAATTCGCTGATCTCGCTTTAAGACCAAGTGGCAAATTCATTTTGGGCTGTATTGCATTATGGGTCCTTTGATAGGCAACCATACAGCATACTAGTAATATGAAATAAGAATAAGAGTGGAGAAGAAGACATTGAAACTTAAATACATAGCTTCCCAAAAAAAAAAAAAAAAAAAAAGAAGAGGAAACTTAAACACACAGCTTTTGATGACGGAGAAAACCCTAGGTAGGGAAAAACTCGAGAGCAGGGTGGATGCTCAGCCTGGTTTCACTATGAAAAAAAAAAGTACAAGACACCACAAGACTCAACATGGAGGTTAGGACCAGTTATGCCTCCAACCCAGAGAAAACCAAACATAAAAGAAATCTAGAAACCCACCTTCGGCATTACCATCAGCAGGAGACCAAATCCCAATTAAATGCTACCTAGATATTTTTCTTTCTCTCTCTTTTTTTTTTTTTTTTTTTTTTTTTTTATTTCCTTTTTTTTATTTTATTTTATTATTTATTTATTTATTTTATTTTTTTTGTAAAGAAACTGTTGTTCCAAGAACCCATCAAGGCAACGATCCATATAAATACTAAAAGCCTGATTAAAGTCTTGGATTATGCCCTGGGTCTCTTTCCCAGGATTTTGATCTTCTTCCTCCATGGAAGTAGTGCTGAAATCATGATGATTAATCACTTCAGAAAAATCTATCCTCTTCAATATGAGATGGCAAGAGGTTCGCATAGTGTGACCATGATGAATCTTCACTCAGATCACCTTTTCTTGATTATAAACACGATCACTAAAGGTGACATCAGCAACTGGTTGCTCTCTTGTCGTCCTTGCAGGGGTATTCCATACTGATCTTGTTGATCAATGGTAAGAACTTGATCACTTTTACAGCTTTATTATTATTATTTTCGTTGCCTGAGCCCTCTCAAATATTATACAAATCTCCCACTTGTACGGATGAAATTAAGAATAACAGAATCAATTAATTAAGTAATCAATTAGTTCATGAGAATGAATGCTAAAATGAAAACAAATAAAATGTCTGCTTGGGTTCTTGGGTTGTTGCACAATACTCGTGCATTATCCAATTGGTTTTAAACTCCTTTGTTTTGTTTTCAAAATAGACAAGAGTTGCCTTATGACCAATAATTTCAACAGACGTGTAATCTCTCTCTCTCTCTCTCACTTAGAAAAACCAGCACAACAACAACAACAAGAACATCAACAGTCGATGATCAAGCAAAGTGTTATCAGAAACACCAAATAATCAGTAAGTTCCTACGTAAGTAGGTGCGTACCTGCAGTAAGTTGTGTTGGATGGAAGTTATAGAGATCGACATCTTTTATATAAGAAACTGTGAATAAATCCGGTGTTGCAATCTTCCTCTTCAAATACTCCAGAATTAATTCTTCATCACTGGGTCAAAAAAACCATCCAACAAGGATTTCCATATCGAAGCTGAAGCTGTTCGCCATACAGATGATGGCAAGGATCAGCAGCGATTAAGGAAACTATTAGTGAACCTCCATATAATCAACTATTCGTGCATGCATGGATTTTTTCAACCACACTACGTATGCAGAAAATATTAAAAACAACAAATTAAATGTTGATTACATTATCAAAAACAACAAATGTCACACGGCATACATAAAGAAAAGGCATGAAGAGGAAAGGATTCTGATAAAAGGCAAAGAAAATCATAAACTTCAAATTGGTTTAAATCTCCATTAATTAGCTTCACCTGAAGCTTGCAAATTAGTTTTAGAAAACCAGTATTTTAACAAAAGATAATTGTAGTAATGAGTAACTAAAAATTGTACCTTGCAGAGAGAGAGGGTTTGGGACTGAAATCAATCGGCACTCACTGTAAACAAGATATCAGAAACGAAAAACAGAGAGATTCAGAGAAAGATCAGAGCTATAAAGAAAGGGAAAATGGTCGCGGTACGTGTAGAAAAATAGGAATGCGGAATGTTCGGACTCGGTGAATATTCACGTAAGTGATATGATTGACACCTGTTAAATATCTTAATCCTGCTAACAGAGTTGTAACTGTTTACAACTCTATTTAATATTATTAATATTAAATAATAATAATAATTCCCAATATAAGTGGACTTCTCCTTTGATTCCGCTTAGAAATCTCGATCCTCTTTCTCACCTTGCTTCTTCTTCAAGGTTGTTCCTTCTTTCTTCTTCCTTTTTCAGTGCTCTTCAGTCTAGTCGAAGTTTTGTGTGCCAATCTCACTGAAGATTTGCATCCATGGTAAATTCTCATAGGTTAATAATATCTACCCAAGAAGTAATAATAAAATCCTAGATATTCAATAGCTTTGTTTACTTTATCAATTTAAATTTGTCCTTTACCATACATGCAAGCTTTACTGTCCAAATCCCTTCCCTGATGATTAATATGTAAACATGGTATTTGGATATGTGTGGCTAAGTCTTTCATATGAATCAGTGCCTGAAAATAGTTATGTTGATTTTTTTTTTTACCTCATCCTATTTTGAGAGAAAGAGAGAGAGATGATGATGATGGCGGTTGTAGAAAGAAGGAACGGCATTGAAGAAGAAGCAAGGAGAGAGAGAGAGAGAATTGAGATTTCCCAGAAAAATCGAAGGAGGAGTCCTCTTATATTGGAATTATTTATTTATTTATTTAAAAAAAATATATTAGACAAGTTAAGTAATCACGTCCCTCATCTCTCCACCCTAAAAACTAGGAATCAGTTACAATATAAAAAACTAATAGATGGTTTAGATTAATCTAATATTAAATGGACGGTTAATATTAAAAAAAAAGTGAAAATAAGATTGCAATACGTACGTCCTACTACCACTCGCCCTTATATATAATGTTCGTGAGCTTTTGTTGGTTCCTCCGATTATAATTGATGAACTGACATCAGGTCATCCAACGGTTGAGAAAGAAAGTTTCGAGAAGTAACAAGACAAAGGGTGGGGTGTGGGGTCCACATCATCTGGTAATCTCTAAGTTTCTAGTATCATTTAGTCGCGGTAGCCCGCGTGGCAGTTGGGATGACGTCATAATAGGGTCTACCTA
>NC_056562.1:18921489-18962887 GCF_013358625.1 Macadamia integrifolia
ATATGGGTTTAGAATGTTGTTTGGGATTTTTTATTTGACGGTTACTGTTAACCTTGCTCTAATAAACCAAGTTTTAAACATCAAAATCAAGAATCATAAGTCATAAACGCACTGGTGCTCCTGTCAATCCCTGTGGCTGAATCAATTTTCTTCATTTTCATTTCAGAAAACTATTAAACCATCAAATTGCTATTGTTTCATTACAATAGTTACATATTGAATTTTGTATGATTCTCTGAAAACCTTGATATCAAATTATGGCATCCTGCTAAAATTTCAGTTTCCTAATTTTATCAAGGATTCTTCCATAAACTTAAATCTGACAATTTGATTATTCTGAAACTGAAGTATTCTCCCTAATAAAAATGTTATTAATATTATTTTTTAGATATGTACTATTATTTACTATGATAGATGTAGAATAAATTATTTCAAATTGGAAAGTTAGATTGGATTTAGATGTTCATGGAAACATGTGAGATTAGAATTTAGTGGCAAACAACCAGTTTTAGAACTTTCTTAATACTAGAATAAATCAGTGTTGTTACTTCTAGATTTTTATAGAGCAATCATATTAAACACATATTGAACATGTACCCTATCATTGTTGTACGTGTTTTATTATGCCAGATTATTGAAAAAGTATTACTATCGTACAGTCCATTTAGTTGCCGTACATATACAACAACAACAACAACAACAAAGCTTAGCTTTATCCCAACTAAATGGGGTCTGCTACATGGATCAGCAAGTACTTAGATTTGGAAAAAAAAAAACACACACACACACACACACTTTGGAACATCCCACTCACGAACCGTCCACAACTCGAATCCTAGCCCTCTAGGCAGCTCTATTAGATGTCATACTTGAGTGAAGATTTAACTTTTGCATGTGTCTACTACTTAACTCATCAATAGTCAATTTTGGCCTGCCCCTAACCCTTTTGCCTTCATTCAACTGCATCTAGTCGCTCCTCCATACTAGGGCATCCAAGGGCCTCCTTTGGACATGCCCAAACCATCGGAGCCGATATTCTCTGAGCTTATCCTGAACTGAGGCAACTCCTAAGTCCGACCTAACCTAGTCATTTCTTATTCCATCACTTAAGGTTTTGCCGCACATCCATCTCAACATCCTCATCTCAGTCACACTCAATTTATCTATGTTACACTTCTTGACTGCCCAACATTCTGCACCATACATCATAGCTAGTCTTATGGCTGTCGTGTAGAATTTTTCTTTAAGCTTTAGAGGAGTACATCGATCACATAACACTCCATACGCCCTCTCCATTTCATCTATCCTACTTTAATTCTGTGGGAAACGTCATCATCAATCTCGCCATCTTTGTTTAACATGGAGCCCAGATATCTGAAACAATCACTTTGCGAGATCTCTCTCCCCTCAATTTTCACTTCCTTGCTATCACTCCTTGATCGACTGAAATTACACCTCATATGTTCCGTTTTCATTCTACTTATCTTAAGATCTCCCGATTCCAAAGTCTATCGCCATAGTTATAATTTTTCATTAATCTCTGTCACTGTTTCACCAATCAGAACAATATCATCTACAAAAAGCATACACCCCAGGACCTCACCTTGAATATTCTTGATTAAATCATCCATGACAAGTGTAAATAGGTAAGGGCTCAATGCGGATCCTTGATGTAGCTCGATATTAATTGGGAACTCTGCATCTTGGCCTCCCACAGATCTCACACTAGTCACCATATCTCTATACATGTCTTTAATAATATCTACATACTTACTTGACACTTCTTTCCTCTCTACAACCTGTCAGATTAAATCTCTAAAGACCCTATCATAGGCCTTTTTCAGGTCGATGAAGACCATATAAAGATCCCTCTTATATTTGTTCCCATATTATTTTCGTCTCCGAACTTAATAACTATGGTCAATACTAACGGCGGGATATATATGGGTTTTTCAAAATGAAAGAGAGCGTAAAATTAGGTGAGCCAGGTTGCTTATTCGATTCAGGGTTTGAGAAAATGACACGTGGCAATTGAATGGTTGTTTTTATTCGTAGCCTCGAATCTCGTTGCTTGCAGCTTGCCTATCGCCCTTTGACAGCAAATATCAAGTATCTTACACCTTCTGTGTGCGGATTTTTTCTTGCAATAGTAAAATAAAATAAAATAAAAAATTATATATATAACTGACTACTCGTTGTCAATTTGGTAATAATAATAATAATAATAATCTTGGGAAAAACAGGTGCACGGTTTCGAGCAGATCAAGTTTGGTGGAGTAGTCCTGGGTTTGTTTCCTTTAAAATCAGCTGGGATATCCTGCTCTGTTGGATTTATTTATATTTATTGTCAAAGTTTCTAAATATTTCTTGTACCAAGGATGGGTGTGGATGTGATTTACATTTATATACGGGTGTACAGATACTCTTGTATGTGTATAAGGACATTTGTACACATACAGGCACATGTACAGGGACGTTTATATACGCATAGACACATTTGTATATGAACAGATACACTAATACGTGAAAAGGTACTTTGCCTATATATTTTATAGATGGTTTGAAAATTTGATAAGGGATTTTTAACAAGTGTTTTTTGTTCTTCCCACTCAGTGTTCTATTCTTCCAAGTCTCTTTGTGTCTAATAATGAGTATAGCCTTCGGATTTCCCTATGTAATCACATATTGGAGTCCACCTTATGAGATTAGGAGTTGTTTTATCTTGGAAGTATAAACGCGAATGGTCAACCCAGTTACATAATTAGGGACGTTTAAAAACCTTAAGGATAGTATCATTATAATACGGCTCAACTCAAATATGTTTGTCCCTGATTCAAGAAGACAGATTACTACGATGTTATGAATTCATATATTATCCGTTGCAAATGCAACATATCAGATAAGTCTTATACTCTTCCCGTAATTAATTTTCCAACAAGCTTAAGGTTTTTAACTTACTTTGTGTATAAGATTAGTAAATCAGATTGTTATTCTCTCGTAAGGACTTCGATAGTCAAAATACCACCTCTGCCTCTCTTCTTACTCGTCTTCATAGATAGTGGCATTGGCTGCACTCACTTCTGCGAAGACGCAGATGATTGCTTGCACTAGCCGTGATGATGTTATTGCCATCCTTAATGATTATTGACACCATTTGAAAATTATCTCTTGAAACGTTGTGTCGGTATGGTTATATATTAAATATACAAATAGATTGGTGAAATAAATGATTGCATCTAAAGAAATGATAATATAATAATTGAATGCCAAGGGAAAGAGAAAGCGCACATGATATTGTGCTTCCTTGTTTTTAGTTTTGGGTTGTGACTCTTTCTTGTACCCATTGGTTTAAAAATAGTTTGATATGTGTCTGTCGAAATCATTTGGTGACCATTGAGTTTGAAACTAACTTTCATGGTATTGATGTATGCTGTAAAAATAGTTTGGCATTTTAAGTTTAAAGTTTTATATTATTATAGTAAAAGAATTATGATTCGGTTAATTCTTTTTACTATGGATAATGGTACTGGTGTTGACTGTTTTTCCAATTATGTGTAATGGCATTGATATCTAAATCTAATAATTATTAAAATTGGGGGTTTGAATACATCCCTAGACCATTTGAATTCAACTGTTGCTATAAGATGACTCGATACAGAACCAATCTGTTGAAACACTAGAGTTTGAGATGGTATTAATTAGAATAATTTAGTAGGTTACTTAAGCCTATTAATATGAAGTTTGATTCCCACTAGGCACACCTTGGGCCACTCACACGGGGATGTTTAGTGATCTTCACTGCTTTCAGTGAAAGTTGAATGGTTCTCATTCACACCCCGGTGTGACCCGGTCCATGCAGTTGTGGGGTCAGTATGGGTCCGCGGGACTAGTCAAGCCGAAGTCCTAGATACCCGTCGTTAGAAAAAAAAAAAAAATACCTATTAATTTGATATTGGTTTTTCCTGAGTGATCTAATTAGGACCATGCAAGAAATTAACATGCTGAAATATATGAATTCCATGTTTAAAAAAAAATTGACTTTCATTTGGGATTGCTTGGCTGTAATAATCCATGATTGAGAGTAAATTGGATATATTGGTAGTTTGAGCCATATAATGTTCAATTGATCTTTGATTTATATGGACTACATGTAAGGTCACATACGTCTAAACTATCCCAATGATTATTTGGTGATGAAATAGTTTTTAAAAAATAAGAATTTTGTAAACATGAAATTGTGGGGGATAAATAAAGTCTGGCATGAGTATTTATTAATGTCTATTATTTTGATTTTGATTTCAGTTTTATAAATATCTCAAATTATGTGTTTCTGAAATTATTTATTGCATGGAACCATATGAGTTAGCCTATATGGTTGTGCAATATGAAATTGTAGATGCAAAAGGCAGTAATTGATTACTATGTTAGAAGATGCTATGACTGTATATGTGTTTTAAATTTCCCACCATATGCATTATTCTTATCATAGTAGTATGATATTGGCATTTAATATTAGCATGATATTGACACTTATATGTGAATATGATAAACCCAAAATGTGAGGGGTTCTTGTGAGAATGCATATATCTAGATGAGTTTCTTCTTATGGAAATAATGTACGTAAAGGGAAATTATTAACATTACAAGGGTCTGTTATTTATCCAAACATAACAAGAAGTCAGGTACCCTCTTAAAACCACAGTAAATAAGCATTTGGAAATAACTTTTGAGGGTTAATTAAGTAAAATCACATTCTATTTCAAGATCTAACCGAAAAATCAAAGAAAACAAAAACTCATACAAGATTCCGTAATAAAGGTTTAAATCGTCATTGACCACAATCGATCTTCGCCAAAATCATCTCCTCAAGAATTTCTCTCGTTTATGCCGATTATGGAGACTCCCGGAGGTGACGTTTCCTCCCTCCTTCTCTCTCCCTCGCCAAATTTCTAAGTTTTTTTTTGCAGGCTTTGTTCTTCATTCGCAAGTTATTAAATTACGACTCGCTCGCAGCTTTAATAAATAGTTAACGACTCCTCTTTGCAGACTGTCCGGCATTCCAATAAGTCGCTGAATGGCTCTCCCTGCACCACGTGCACCACAAGCCTATCGAACCTCCAGGCAGCTTACCTGCGAGGCCATCAGGTTGGGAACGTGTCTTCCTTCACTGGGTACTCCTCTATCTATGCTGCTAGAATCGTTAATCGCTATTCGCTATGGCCCGACCGACATGGGAACTGCCATGTGTTTGTTCTCCCTTGATTTTTCTTCCTCTGGTTCGAGCAGCAAGCGGCACACAACCCTAATTTATGGGGTTGCGATAGGTGGCATTGTTGGTTTGCTTGGTATAGTTGTGGGTCTTTGGTTTCTATGGAAAAGGCACAAGAAACGGAGGAGGAAGAGGAAGAGAAAGATGGTTGCGAAATTTGGCCAGGTGAGTTCAGTTTCGAGGTTGGAATCGATCAGTAGAGTACGACTCTTATTAAGTTCACATTCGAAAAAATCAAACAGGCTACGAGGAACTTCTCCTGGGATAACATAATTGGCAAAGGAGGCTACGGGAATGTTTATAAGGTAATTCTAGAGGATGGGTCTGAGGTTGTATTGAAGAGGTTCAAGAACTATTCTGCTGTAGGGGATGCAGATTTCACCCATGAAGTAGAGGTTATTGCCAGTGTTAGGCATGTAAACCTTGTTTCTCTCAGAGGATATTACAATGCAACTACTCCTTATGAGGGTCACCAGAGGATAATCGTCTGCGATTTGATGCGCAGTGGAAGGATATTAAGACTAGTAAAATCCTCTTGGATGAAAAGTTTGAGCCCAAAGTAGTGGATTTTGTCTTGGCCAAGTTTGCACCAGAGGGGATGACCCATATGAGCACTAGGGTGGCTGGGACACTGGGTTATTTCACCCCTTAGTATGCTCTGTATGGGCAATTAACTGAGAGAAGTAATGTTTACAGCTATGGGGTTGTGCTTCTTGAGCTTTTGAGTGGGAAGAAAGCACTTGTTAGTACTAAGGATCGCCAGAACTCCCTTGTGGCAGATTGGGCTTGGTCCCTGGTGATAAAAGGGAGACCTTTGGATGTCATTGAGGATGGCATGCCTGATATGGGTGCTAAAGAAGTCAAGGAAAAGTATGTCTAGGTTGCTGTTCTTTCTTCTCATCCGCAATTATCTAATAGGCCAACTATGGATCAGATTGTGAATATTTTGGATCAGTAGTGGCTTAGGTCAGCTGTCTACTTCTGCTGGTGACCAGTCCTTTACCATAGAGAGCAACAATTTAAGTTCTGACCACTAGGCAGAAGAAGAAACCTCATAATTTTGCTCTGCTTGCGATTTAGGTTCTTCTCGGCATTTCTCTTTTTTTTTGCTGAAGCTTCTCGGCATTTCTTATTGTGGTGCCTATTGGAATTTCTATCGACAGCCGTAGAAAGTTGAGCATTGGAATAATGACGAGGCAAAACATCTTAAGCGTTCATTGGGAAAGCTGCTACAAGAGGTGTAAAGCGAAGACCTTGGGATGACTTCTTCAGTTCAAAATCCTAAGCACTAGAGAGCAAATTCGAAAGCTCGATCACTGCCGGAAAAAGAGACAATAAGGCAGAGAGTAATGGAGTATGCTCTGAAATATGACAGAAATGCCATTTAAAATGTAAATTTTACAATATAATAATAAGATTTTTTAAAAAATAATAAAATGTCTAGTTTGCCCCCACTTAATTGATCCTTGAATACCTCATTGCTCATAATATAATAGTCTTTTTACCCTATTGTTAATTTTCCAAACATAACCCACCCTTGTTACATTAATAACTTTCCATAAGTAAATTAGTTAATCTCTATATGAAAATAGAATCTAACAAATATGTCTAGATTTAATGATTTAAATGTTTAAAAACTTTCTTTGTTCAATAATGGCATGTAAGTACAAACATGTGTTGGTAGGACGATTCATGAAATCGATAAAATAAAACTTGATTGCAGATTTTATCATAGTTCTGTTGGATTTCAAGGATGGATCGAAAAAAAAAAATTTTAAGGATTTAAAGAAAGATATTAAATATATTTTAGATATACATATGGTGAGACTAGTGAAATAGAATTATAAACTCTATGTAATCAGGAAAATAATGTGTACTTATGTCTAAAACTTTAAATCACTAAGGTTATATCATCTAGAGGAATGAGCCCTAAAAGGCTTGTGTCATAGGTCATGTGATGGACATCCAACCTATGTGAAGAGATAAATTCATGAATTAGGTTCAAAGGGTAAAAACAAAGACATTGGATGACCTGTCTAGTACTATTAAAATATTTATTCATTCTGGTTAAATGAAAAAATAGTACCACCACAATGAAAGGAGGATGAGTTATAAATTCTTACTCAAGCTAAATCTCATGAAATGTGGGGGTGTGTTAACTGTGGTGTACACTATGGGCTGAACTAAGTGGATGTAGGAGGTGTGGCTGCTAGCGGAATGAGCTTTACCGATGAGAATTTTAAAGGCGAATTCTTTGAACATCCATGAGACCAAGCTAGGGGACAAGGTCAGTAAAAAATGTCCAACTTTGTCATGAAAGGGATGTCATGAATGTCGACTGGTAGGATATGGATAGTGAACTAGTCAACTACACAGATGAAGAAAGGCTTAAAAAGTTTAACTTCACCTGTACTTTGTAGCGTAGTTCATCAGACCTAGTGTATGTTCAAGTTCACAAGACACCAGCAACAATGTATTCTATTATGTTTAATATACTCATTATCTCTGTTCTATGTTTCAATATTTTGAAACTTGTGGGGGATTGTTGGATTTATTTATATTTACTGTCAAAGTTTCTAAATATTTCTCGTGCCAAGGATGGGTGTGGGTGTGATCTACATTTATATACTGGTGTACAGACACTCTTGTATGTGTACGGGGACGCTTGTACACATACAGATACATGGATGCTTGTACACATACAGGTTGTTTCTCATAGCACAACCACAGATCAGGTGGTTTGAGATAGATCAAGAAGGCCTGAGAAAGTGAAAATGTTCCACGATCTCTCCTAAAGGCGGAGCTTCATGTGGACACCATCAAGAAGACAAAAAGGACTCTTCTGAAGTCTCTCTGTGACTCGATTCCTTCAGAGAAACAGAAGCCTCAAGGCCTCAAAGAAACCTCTCCGTCACCTTTGCAGGACCACACCACTCGATGCAAAGAGGGAAAGCATAGAGCCCTAAAACATCGAGAAAAAAAGGAGAGAAAACTTTCCGATTGACCTGTTGAAGACGCCAACTTAAAAGAGCTTGTCACTCAATATTCTAAATTATAACTTGATTACCGAAAAGCTTGAAGTGAGGCAGTTACGAAAGAAAAAGATTGAATAAATGGAAATAAATAAATAAATATAAGGTATGTGATATACTGTGGTAGAATTCTATGATAGAGATACTAAAAAAGAGCGACGGAACCATGGTTTGAGGATTTGGTATGGAATTATTTGAATCAGGTGATTCAGTTCAGTATTAATTCCTAGTCAATTCTATATCGGTGAATCGGTACAGACTAAAGATAAAAAAAAATAATACAAAACCAAAGATAGATTCGTCTGATCAAAATCAATACGGGCCGATCCAGATTGATATAGGCCAAGACCTATCCCAATCCGGATCCTAATACTGATTACTAAAACAGTAGATGGAATGTGTATGAGACTTAAATTTTATAGTTTACTGGTAGGATAAGGATGGGATGTGTTTTGGAATGTGTAGCACGTACATTACATTCACATACGTGAAGATTCACCAGACTGACAGAAAATTCTTGAACCACGGTGACTACCAAAGACAATCTCTGTTATGACATTGTATACCCAGAATACCATTATTTACAATTTTAGCTTTTGTTCACATAGGAGTATCAATCGGTCAAGGCCAGGCTGGTTTCGTTGGACCTAATTGGGTTCCCTAGTTTAAAATCTTGCACCATGACTGGTGTGTTTAAGTAATTAGTCCTCAGAAGCCAGGCATGGTTTATTTATAAAAAATCGGTCAGGTATAATATTTAACCAGACCAAATAGGCCTTAGATTAGGGATGTAAACGGATCGGATTTGGCTCGAATAGGAGCCTCTTCGAATTCGAATCTGTTTAATATGAGCCTATCCGAATTCGATCCTTTTATCCGACCGGATATCTAAAACGCTATTAAATTCGAATTTGCTTATCTTAATGGTAATCGGATATTATCCGACCCGGTCCATTTAACAAATGGATACTAAATACCTGAGTCCGAGAATCTGATTATAACTTAGACTTCTTTGCTTGCCCATGTGTTATTTTAAATGAAAGCCATTACACATGCTCACTCACTCACAACAAATACAATAATTAATTCAAGCAATTTAGTTTGGAATCACATAACCTAGAATCACAACAAAAACCAGCTTTAAAAGCCTGATCCAAATTTGTTTTTGGTTTAAATGTTGAGAAGATATGAGACAGAGAGTAAGGTTTATCTAAGAAAAAACACTTGGTACTCCAATAACTGCACAAATCCATCCTAACCAACTGGACTCAACACAAATCCATCCTAACCAACTGAACTCAACACAAATCCATTCTGACCAGCATCACATATGATATTTCTACAATATTATTATGTAATAAAAATTAATATATTTATTTAAAATTATAATGAAAGAAATGGATTTGGAGAAACGGATATGAATATTCTTTACCAATCAGATAACTAAACGAATCGAATAATAATTAGTCGGAAACTAGGATTATCATATTCGTATCCGCTTAGTTTTCGGATCAATTCGGATAATTTCTAGATATGCATTTTCTGAATACGGATACCCCTAAATGAATACAAACCCAGATCGAATACAAATTTTCGACTATCCATTTACATCCCTACCTTAGATGGAATTTTAAACAAGCTAATGAGACATTTATCTATAAATGGACATTAAACATGTTGGGCTTGAGTAAAAGGGCTCTAATGAGCTCTAAGCGGGCTTTCAATACATCGAGCTGAATCGTATTGTCAATGGCAAGTCCCAGTCAAGTGCCCATCGGTTACGACCCTTGTACTGAGAATGACCAAATGTTAATCGGACTAGGCTTGAACTTGACACGTTGAATAACCAAGTCGGGCCATTGTTTGGGTTTTCCTTTTTCCGAGCAGGCCTGTAATTCTTTTTGGTAGAAGGGCAGGCTTGCAATTGACACCCAGTGTTCACATACCTCACATTGTTCTATAGGAGTTGCAGTCATATATTACTAATTACTCCTGATAATATTAATAAATAAACGAGTTTTGATACTGAGTCTAGATATTTCAGATATGTCCACAATCTAGGTAGTTTGGATAAATGAACTTAAATACTGAGTGGTTTACATTGTCTTCATCAGATTCTAAACTCAGGCTATGTGCAACCCATTTACATTCCTATCTCACTACCCGCAACAAATCCATCATTTGGGTGTGTTTTTGGGTGTGCAAAACACTTGTTAGTTGTACACAATATACATGATTATGTATACAAAACTGTGAGTAAAGACTCAAACAGTTTTTTTTTTTTTTTTTTTTTTCGCTAAAAGATTCAGAATTTCATTAAGAAGAAGAGAAAAAAATACAATCTACAACTCAAAATCTGAATTTTTGCCCCCACCTTCAACATTGCCATCAGCAAGGAAAAAACACAGAAAAGAAATTAAAACCGAAATCTTGGCCTAGACTCTGCATCATGAGCAACCTCATCCCAAATGTGCTTAGGAAGCGGAACATTTTTCCCTGAGGATCAAGATTTTGCCACATACCTTGCCAAGAAATCAGCGATGTTGTTTGCCTCCCTAAAACAATGTGATATCTTCCAGTCAATGGAAAGCAAGAAAGGCTCCAGGGAGACCCATTCTTGGGCAACATAGCATGGAATGGATCTAGCCTGTACAACCACCACCACTGCCGCTGAACCTGACTCAATCTAGAGAGAGATCGCACTCTCAAATCTTTTGCCATTTGGATACCTTCCACATCAACCCTTGAAATTCTGCTACCCCAAGGAACAACTTAAAAGAGCCAATCACAACTCCAAGATCATTACGGATAACTCCACCTGCTCCAGCCCTACTAGGATTACCCATAGAACTACCATCCATATTTAACTTAGCCCATCCTGAATGAGGTTTACACCAAAAGATCTCCAAAATCTCTAGAGGATGTTTAGGATTAATAATCAGACCCAAACAGTTGAAAGGCTTAATACTTTTATCCTCACATCAACTATATGGGATTGACAAAAGCTAGCAACTCTATAAAAGAGACCCCATGCTTTATTTTATTTTTTATTTTTTTAACCACCTATGCTTATGTTTTTTTTTTTGGATTAGAAAGACCGTGTGCCGCGCACAAGTGTTTGTACATAATCTACTTTACCAGAGAGCACATAGGGGTAGGGCTTGGGTCAACCTTACTGTAACAATGCACACCAGTGCATGGGCCAATAGGAGAACATGTAGGAGCATCTTCAACTTATGGTGGGTAGGGGTCGCACGGTCTTTCTTAGCCACGTTTTGTCTGGGTGTTTCTTATGCCAGTAGGGTATCGTTCCTTATCCCGTTTTATTATATCAAACTTTTTCTTATAGACTTGCGTAGGTGAGTAGGAAATGAAGACTAAGAAATATAGTCATCAAATTACCTTCTGAATCCTCTTAGACCAATCATCTCTTTGACATTGATGGTATTTCCCATGTAGCTAACCCCATTTAGCTGGAAAAAAGCATTTTTTTTTTTTAATTTGAAAATGCTTATGATTTATGGGCTGAATCATATTTTAGGAAACCACCCAAATTTTTAGATTTTTAACAAAAAAAAAAAAGTATATGGAGAAGAAAAGAAAAATGAGATAAATAAACAAAAACAAATTTGGTTGTTTGATTTTCCAAAGAAAAGAAGAGAAAAATAACTATGAATGATGCATGCCTGTTTAGCTTCCTTCCAGCTCAGTTGTAAGAAAAAAAAAAAAAAAAAAAAATGTTTTTCTCTGTTTCCGGCTTTCTGCATAATGTGCGTATGCACTCTCACTTAATTTTCAGGCTAGATGTTTAGATATGTGCCATCATTATTATTCTTAGTCAAAATATTCGTCATAACATTTACCCAATGCCCTTAGCTACCTCAATGGTGAAAATCTTTATGTTGTACGTTGGGAATCAGAAAATAGGCCAATCTATCTTACACGTCACGTATAGAGTCCTTTGTAGATTTGGTCATGCTTTTAATATCTCTGGGAATATATGCAAAAGTTGGACATAGACTACAGAAATTTAATATAATTTTTTTTTCATTTTTTTTTTTTTTTTTTTTTTTTTTTTGTGTGTAGAAGATAATGATTAGGACACAAAAGCACATGGAATCAAAGAGACATGGTTCTTGAAGGGAAATGACTAAAAGTAGGCCATATATCTTACACGTCACGGATAGAGTCTTCCACGTGAGAGAGTCGGCCATACTTTTAATCCTTAAAAATATATGCAAAAGAAATAGATTGAAAGTAGGAACATAGGTGGTTAATATAATTCACAATGGGGAGAATTTCTGAAGGTGCAGATCGACTGGATCTTTGAATGTAACAGATAATATCCTTGTCCATTTCTGCCTCAATATATAATTTCATTAGCTTACTTTAATATCTTACTTTCTTTTGTTGTGTGATTAGAGTTTTTTTTTTTTTTAAGACTGGGAAGTCATGAGAACTCTAATGGGGAAAATAAGAAGTTAGAGAGAAGAGGTCGTATGACAACGGCGTTAGCCTACCATGTTATATGCTATGACATCTTATCGCAAGCCTTAATTGTCCAACCTCGACAGTTTTGATCCATAATGGTATAGACAATTTGATCCATAATACTATAGTGATCAAGTTTGTATCTTTTTGCCACAAATGACATTATATCATGGTTGCAACAGATCCAGAAGCAATGGCAAAAAATATTTTGTAAAGTGAAGTTACAGATTTATAATTGTATGCTATCAAAATAAAATTTGTATAGAATATGCATATATTTTTTAAGAATATTGAGGCCGACTGTTTCAGTGGTTACAATTTTTTTTTTAAGAATCTTTTCTCCCTAGCCATATTTCAAACATTTTTGCTTCAAAAAGAAAAACAGTAGGTATGGCATGCTTCAAATGAATACAACACTAGATTCAGCTCAAACCAATTTGGTCTTGACGAAAGAGATTAGGACTCTGATTTTTGTTATGTCTCCAACAAATGCTCCAGCAGAATACTTTGGGACATTCCCAAATCAGTAAATTGTTCGTGAGTACTTTCTTAGCTGATTTGTAGGATGTTATTTTGGCCATCATAACAGAACCTGCAGGAGGGAGTGGATTTACATGTAATTACTTCTTTGATTGCTTTGAATTCCTTGCCTACTTGGCTCTATTCTTCCCAAAATAACATCCTATGCTTGTCGGGTTGCAGCTATAAGTGTAAAATAGTTGATGATGTCGTGGCTGAAAAGTTAGTCTTTAGTTGATTTTTCCCAATTGGCAGAACCATTTGTGGTTAGGAAGTCTTGTTTTCAATTGAAGGCTGGTTTATGAGAGGAAAATTGAGGAGTTTAGAGAAAAGTTTCTGTAACATTGAAGGGCATATGGTGTGCTGTATCCTGTCCCTCACCTTTATGTAAATTAGAACTTATTTAGTTGACTCCAATATCTCACTTTCTTCTATGGTGTTGTCTAGCTATTTTTTTCTGGTAAGATATGATAGCTCTGGAAATCATATAATGAACATTGTTCCAGTTTCTCATATTAAGATGTAATAATTATATTGTAGCTTACTCACAATAAAGGTGTTGCTCTTCCAGTAGTTTTACATGAACTGGTGTGCTTGTCATGAGAATTATGTATGGCATTACTAATTTAGATCACAAAGACTTTACATTTATCCTTTTGTTGGCATATGTCACATCCTCAAGTGAAAAGATGAACGTTCACCAATTCTTCTTAGTAACGTGGAATTTCTCAACCTTATTCTTCTATATCTCCCCATATAAAAATAAGGGTAATTTACAATGCCACCCCTAATAGAATGCCATTGTTATAAGAGCACCCCTCTATTTCATCAAATTAGACTCAGACCCCTTGCCGTTAGTCACATAACAGTGAGGAGTTAAAATGACCAATATACCCTATTCACTGACCTCATGTCTCAACTCTCACTATTTGGAACCCATTTCAAACCCTAGTTTCTCTCTCTTACCTCTTTGAAAAGACGTGGATCTGAAACCAACCTCACCAGAAATCAGACATCGAGGCCAGCGGCGGCGTACAACTTTATCCGATGACAAAGAGGAACCCAGCACTCCGATGGTTGCATTGGAAGCAAAAAGGGCAGATCCAGATTTTGGCAGTGAAGTTGACAAGGCAGTATGGCTTGATGATGCCTAAACAAGTCTTGCATCGTAGAGGAAGGTAAGGGAGGGTTGGGATATCAGGATGTGGCCGGATCGGAGAGATCGTCGCTGCAATTGGGATCGCACATTTGCTAGCTTCTATTTCGTTTGTGGCCATACACCCCAAGTCATACGTACGCCGTCGACACCCTCAGCATCCATTACTGCCATCTCCGACATCCCTTCCTCTTCTCTATTTCTTATTGGATTCGACATAAACAAAATCGAATAGAAAATTTGGTTTTATTTTCTTTTTCTTTTTAAAAAATAAAATTTTCTTTTTAATATCTTTCTCTCTCGGACAGAGATGGATGAGAGAGAGAGAGAGATAGAGAAGAGAAGGATAGGCAATCCCTTGAACGGAGAAGACGAGGGTGAAGGGGTCACCGCCTTACCGGTTACAAGATAGACGGATAGAGAGAATTAGAGATCAGGGTAGGTTTATGTATGCTTTAAAAGAGAAAATGGAGAGAGACGAAGACAGATCGGCTTTACACTTGAGCTTAAAATGGGATGGGTTTTGTGGGTTTCCGAAAGAGGATGAAGACGGCAAAGTAGCCACTTGTGGGGTTTGGAGGAGAGCTAAACATATATCAGCCATGGGCCGTGGAAAAGATTGGATTTGAGAATCCAACTTGAAATTTTACATTTTCTTTATGGCCCTCTTCAATTGATTATTTCTTACCTTTCTGCCGTTCTGCTCTAGTTCCCCTTTCAGGTACATCGGGGCTGACTGGTTGTCCAAATCCGGAAGACCTTGTCAAGGTACATCTGCTGAGGAGAGGGAGTTTTTAGATGGGTAGTTTAGGTAGTTCACATTTAATAAGGGTATTTTGGCATTTAGAAAAAATATAGTAGCTGACATCAGCATATAAGGTATATTCCGTAACAGGAATTAAAGGCAAGGGGTCTGAGTCTAATTTGGTGAAACAGAGGGGGTGCTCTTATAATATTGGCATTCTTTAGGGGGTGGCACAGTAAATTACCCTAAAAATAAAAGCACTAAAAATCAATCCATAAAATGGTTGGGTACGATTTACTTTCAATTGGTTTTTTATATATATCAGGTCAGTTCGAATCAAACCAATAAGGTGTTCAGTCTATAAAAATTAAATCGACAATTGGTCGGTTCAGTTTTGATTGATTTGTTATCAGTCTCTCTTAAGGTCTCTTTGGTTTGATTTCTATTTGTATTTATTTGATTTATTTCTATTTTTACAGGTTCATTGTAAATCATAAATGGAGGATCCCAGTGGTGAATTCTATTTTCATGAAAAATATTTTTGATGTTATCTTGCAGATTAAAATCCCAACTTATATCTGCGAGGATCGGTATGTCTGGAGCGTTTCTTATGATGGAAACTTTAATCTAATCGGCGTGGGAGGAAATTAGAGAAAAGAAGCCGATAGCCCCCTGGGCATCGCTAATTTGGTGTAAAAAGCAACAACCTAGGGTCTCGTCTCTGGTGTGGAGGGTGATCCATGGAAAGATTCCTACTGATGACTTGGTGAAGAAGAACGCAATGCCCCTTGCTTCAAGATGTGCCCTATGTATGGCGGAAGAATAAACGATCCAACATGTATTTTTGACATGCTCATTTTACAAGGAAATATGGAGTTCTCTATGTGCTTGCTTTAACGTGACTTGGTGCCCTCAAGGCTCTTTGTTGGAGCTTGCTCAGTGGTGGAAAAGAAAGATTAAAATTGCAAGCTGTAAAGAGGCTTGGTGCATGAGTTTTGGCATCGCTCTGGATCATCTCTGAAGAAAAAGAAATTCCAAAATTTATGAGGGTGTCGCGGATGGCCAAATATTTATCTCTCATGGTGATGGAGGATATTAGAAGGAATGAACCTAAGATGAAAGGAGAGGTAAACACTTGGGCAGATTTGATGTGTTGCAGACATCTAGGTCTATCTATTCAGTCTGTTAGTCGCAGAGATAGCTTGGAGGTTTGTTGGTGCAAGCCCCTTGTTAATTAGGTAAAATTGAACTTTGATGGGAGTTCTCTGGGAAACCCCGGTCTCGCTGGAGCGGAGGAATTTTTCGAAACCATCTTGGTACTGTCATGGGGTCATATAAAAAATTCATGGGTGTAACAAGAGTATTTGAAGTGGAGATAGAGGGTCTGATAGAGGGGCTGATGCAAGCAATGGCTATGGACATTCAATTCTTATGGGTGGAATCAAGTGCGGTGGTTACTCTAATTCAGCAATGGAAGGTCCCATGGTTTGCTCTGCAAAGATAGATGTATCTTCAACTGTACCTCAGAAATGTAACTTGGAAAATCACTCATATATATAGAGAAGGAAATGCGGTGGCTGATTTCTTGGCTAGAGATGCGGCAAAGAGTGGAGTCTCGGCTAATGATGTGATGTTTCTGACCAATATTGGGGATATTCTCTCCAGAGATGCTGAGGGAAGACCGAGCTTTAGATTTTTTTTAATGCCTTCCCTTCCTTCCTGCTGATGGCAATGCCGAAGGTGGAAAGTTAGGGAAGGGGTGTGATTTTGTGGTTCCTTGTTGTTGTTTGGATATTTCTTTTTTCCTTCTATTTCGATTTAATGAAATAAATTTAGCGAAAAAAAAAAAAAAAGATATAATTTATAGCACTTATTTCTATTTATAATAAATTAGAACAAATCACAAATCATAAATTACTTTCAAGCTATTTGTGATTTGCAGAAAATAATCATTTATCTTGATTTTTGCTCTACCTTAAATGAGCACGTGTGCTAAACTACTCAAAATCAAAAATAAATAGGTAATTTCAGTATGTTTTATTCCTTTTCAATAAAAAAACCTTAAATCCTATCATTCTCTCGCTCAAAGCTTAAAGTTGAAGGTGAAACTTGAGACCTATTTTCTTATTATATAATCTATTTTATAAATAGTAACCAAACGAATACTATTTGTAATCCATAGATTATCGTCACGATTAATTTCTAAAAAATAGTTAATAAATACAAATAGAAAGCATACCAAAGATAGGCTTAAGGGTCCAATTTCTATTTGAATCTTATCGATTTATTTGTTTTTACTTTTATCATTTTCGTGTATAGGTCAGTCCAATCAGTTTCGACCTTTTAACAATTTCTAATAACAATAAATTAATACCGAACCGATTATGAGTTCATTAAGTCATTTCGATCTGATCGGTTCAATCGAGTTGCTACTACTGGCCTAACCGAAAATGACCAGTTTGACATCCTCCTTGAACATATATCATCTTTGGTTTGGCTGAATCATATTAAAAAGGCCATTACCCAGTGCACAAAGGCTTCCCGCATTTAAACAGGATTTTGGGAGGGTATATAGGTAGACAGCCTTACCACCTTTACGGAGAGACTAGTTCCCAGGACACGAACCCACACAACTGCCCATGAGGAAAGAGCCCTTTGCCATTGCTCCAAGCAATGACCCCTGGCTAGATCATATTATCGTAACTAAATTTGAATTACTTGCCCTTGAATCCAAATACTTCTTTCTTTTCCATAAATAGTAATTGATTTTTATCTTAGGCTTATAAACTAAGGGCATGTTTGATTTTATTTCTCCTGTTTCTATGTCTAGACACAGTGGAAACGGTTTTCTTCCATTTCTGTGCTAAAAAACGATTTTTGAAAATGCAAAAAGGTGCTTGATTTTTCTGTTTTCCAAAATATTTTCAATAGTGTAGTCGAGTTCAAGACATGAGTGAAGGCACGATGTTGTAAGAATGCAACTCACGAGTGAAGGCATGAGGTTGGATTTACATGTATGCTTCATATAGATGAGCTTCAGAAGGATGAAAGTAAACCGAAACTTTGAGTTTCACACAACCAGGTTGGAATCGCCACATTTGGATAGCGAAAAGTTTCAATAATGGGTTGGGGGTTTGGGTAGGTTGAATGAAATATCGGGTTTTTCACAATTTTTGTTGCTCCCGCTTGTTTCTAGAAACAGAAAAACAAGTCTAACTTATTTCTCCATTCATGTTTCTAGACACAGAAATAGGCATAAATTTCTATTTTTCATTTAAAAAACAAGTGAAACAAAACGGAAAAATCAAATGGTTTTTGAGGTATTTTTCTGTTTCTGAGTATAGAAAAACAGAAAAACCATTTCTAGAAACAAAATCAAACGGCCCTAAGTCACCTTCAAATTAAGCTACAAATTTTTGATATTCTCATCAATTAATATAAATAATTCCAAATTTGTAACAATTTTTTTATGTACTCGAATACAAACCAGCATCTTCCTTATAAAATCATCTCAAAAATAGGAACTGATGGCAAAATCTACTTTGAAGATCTTACTTTTGAAGGACAACTAAAGAATCAAGATGTTATCGGCTCAATAGAGGTGGTCTATGATCATGAAGCAACTCCTACGATACATGAAAGAGAGCTAGTGTAGATAAAGGAACCGTTTTGTTGGTTCAGGTTGAGCCGGTTTTGGTGCAGTTTGGTTTCTGGACTGTATCAAGTTAGTTTCAGCTCAATTCAGGTTTGGTTTATGGTGTGGGTTGGTTTGTTTATGGGTCGTAATTATTCAATTCAAAATCGGCCCGATAAATCTTTGGTTCGATACGATGTTGTCCATATTTTTCTGACTTGAATGTTAAGGAGTTAATGTCACGATAAATTATCACATTCTCCTAACAACTATTCTCTGATCCCGATATTCGCTACCTTTGCACATCTAGCATTGGCTCTGGTCGATGCTAGTGGCCCGGAATGAGGTTTAGTAACTACTTAACTCAATAGTAAGAATCTAGTGTAAAGGTCATTAGAATTATGTGCGACATTAACCAAGCCCAGCCCAGCTCAACCCATCGAAGCTGACATAGTTATCCATCCAAACCAATAAAATGGAGCCAGCATATCAGTCTATCCGACCATAGGATGCTAGGTAGTTAGACCTGCTACCCACCAGGTGGCAAACAGTTAGGGTCCAAATTAAATGAATAGATGATGATACGAGGAAAATATAATTGATTGAGTTTTACTCTAAAAGTGGCAAATTTCTGATCAGAACCATGCTCTTCCTATTCAATAGTTGGATTTATTAAATAATCTTTCAATGTGGTAAATTAAGCTATCATGTGACAATGTTTCATTTCTAATTTTTCTTGTTCCTAAAAATGGAGAAACCGCTTAAAAAGTGTTTAATAAAGTTATTCTATTTCATCCGTTTTTAGAAACATAAATCAAAATTTATACATATTTACAATTCTAGAAATGACTATAACGAAACAAACCAACATTTCTAGAAACGAATTTGAGAGGAAAAAAAAAAAGGCTGTTATGCCCAATAAATCTCTCAATTATTTAAACTTAAAAGAAGCAACCGAATACTCTCTCCCTTTTGGGCATCCGATGATATTATTGGGTTTTTCAGTGACATTGTCTGCAAAAAAAAGTTTCGAAAAGCAGATTTATCATACACCAAAAAATACGTTTTTGTTTCCGGAAACATGAAAATCCATTTCTATTGTTTCTAGACACAAAAACAACAGAAACGTTATCAAATGGTGCCTAAGTGGTTGGTTGCGCAGAAACTTTCGTGAGTGGATTTAAATTTTAAGAGCATTTCTTTTCTGGGATGGTGGCGAATGTCATTATGGAATTCATGAATTGTATAAAACTATCATGTGTCAGGTTTCATGGGTGAAATTTTTGTTGATAGACAAATCTAGAGGAGCAACTCATATGTCAAGTTACATCCCAAATGAAGTTGGTCAAATGGCATTATAAATAATCTAAGAAAAATGGCAACTTAAAATTTCCCGAAAGGTAATGAACAATAAATAAATAAAGGTTGAAAATAAAATAGGATATATGCCAATATGTGGATGAAAATCAACTGCAAACTTTATCAAAGATAATTTCTCTCCAATTCGTTCATTGTTACCCTTAGGTAAGATTGGATTCCTATGATTTCATCACATAAATTCTTCATCTTTTCACGTTGTGCCAAAAGTTTAGTATAATTTGTCTTTGCTTTCCAAAATTAAACATTTTCTTTGTAGATGTTATTCAAATTCTTTGGCTATTAATAAATGTAGTATTAATGCTCTTTGCCCTATTTGTTTAACGTCCGAAGATTCCATTTTGCATGCTTTGTCTCATTGCCATTTTGTTTTTGCTGGTGGCGATCTCCATCATCATCTTGTAAAAAGTACTTTGTCGGAAGTGATGTTAAACTTTTTAAATCAGTATTCCTCAATGCCCAATAAATCAGAAACTATTGCTCAATGGGTTGCTTTGATCTGCCCAAACCAGAAAATCAAGGAACTCCCTTATTTTTCAGCTTTCTAACATTTCCCTTCTTGCCACCATTCAGACTTTCTTTCATTCCATCGATGAGTTGCTGAAACAGTAATAGTTCCAATGATCACAATTATGGAGGGCACTACCGGAAGAAGAAGCCACTTTATCTGCACCATTTACTCTTTGTGATTGAACTTTTGAGTCTGCTAAAAATTACGCACGACACGTAATGCTGGCACATAGATTCAATGGTCATGGCCATTAACACTTTTGAGTGATGGGCTTTTGATATAGAGGATTTTTAAAGGGCTAGTACAATTTTATTAGTTTACTCCAATATCTCACTTTACTTCTATCGAGATCATTGAGCCATTTTGTTTAAGTAAGATATGATGGCACCTGAAAACCATAAGATCAATTGTTTCCGTTTCTCATATTGAGTTTTTTGTCATAATAAGAGATATTTATATTGAATCAACAAACAAAGAAAAAAAAAAAAATTCCTTCACTTCCTCAATTCCTTGTACCTTTTTCACTATAAAGGTATTGCTCTTCCAGTGAGGTTTACATGATAATCTATAAAGGTATGTGCTTGTCATTAGAATAACGCATGATTCTTCAAAATCATCCTAATTCCACCCAAATAAAATTAAAAGAGAAAGAGAGGGTTCAAACTATTGATTCAATTCAGTTTCAATTGGGTTATGATATACCAGGTCCCTCCAAAATCAAACGGATAAGGTGTTTGATCTACAAAAATCAAATCAAGAATTTATAGCTATTGATCCGTTATCCATTTCTTTTAATTTTTTTTTTATACATATATTATTAATTTTGATTGATTTATTGGTTTATTATGGTTTAATGAAAAAACAATACCAACCGATAAGGAGTTCGGTCGATCGATGGATTTTGATCTAATTGCTTCAATTGGGTGAGTTTCATTCTTTATGGAGCTTGCCTATGGTTTAACCCCTTTAAGTCCAGCTCTCTCTCTCTTTTTTGTTATGGTAAATCCCTTTAAGCCAGCTCAAAACTATCTAAAGCCTCTTAACAAAATCGAAAAATTAAAAAACCATCTAAAGCCCGCCTAGCTATCCATCCATATAGGGGTGTTAATTAGCTAGGCCGGGTCAGCCTCGGTTTGGCTTAGTCTGGCTTGGCAGGCCTATACCCTTAGACCGTGACTTACCTATGGGTTGAAATCGTCTACAATTCCAATCTCGTACAATTCCATGAAATACCACCTTCAGGGGTGACACGTGTATTGATACCAATGCAATGGTCTAGATCTGGTACAACTAATAAAACCTTAAATCAGTGAAGAGTCATTTAAATCAAATCTGGACCATTGCATTGGTATCAATACACGTGTCACCCCTTTAAGGTGGTATTTCACGAAATTGTACGAGATCGGAATTGCAGACGATTTTTTTCCCTTACCTACATTCCTTCTCTCCGTTCTCTGTCTCTCTTCTCTAACTGATTTACCATAGGACCCACCTGGTGGGGGGAGAGAGAGAGAGAGAGAGAGAGAGAGAGAAAGATACTTTCACCGTGAGACAATTTTGAAATTAATAATGTAGAAGAATTCCTATTGAAATTTTATTTGGAGAAGAATTCCTTTTGAAGCTCTATGAATAACAATCACCATTAAAAATCTAACAAACGTGGTTTTATCAGCTTGCCAGTATATCATGGGCAGCGGTTATTTGCAAAAGATACTCTCACCGTGAGACAATTTGGGTGTCTCAAACTCTAAGGCTATGTTTGGTAGCCTAGAGAAGAAAAGAAAAGAAAAAAGAATATAGAAAAGAGAAGAAATGGTGAGAAAATAAAAAGAATATGTATGTTTGGTTACCAAGAGAAGAAAAGAAAAGAATTCAAAAATTTTTGAATTTTAAGAGAGAGATAGATACATAGGAAATCATTATGTAATCATTCATTTTTGTCTTATTATATTTTCATATTTTTTTCATGTTTTTTTGTGTTTTTAGTAAGAAAATTTTTGGGAGAGCAAAAGAAAATTTCACAATTCCCAAAAGAAATTTTGAATTTGAAAAGGAGAATCTTCTCTTGGGTAAAGACATACCAAATGCAGCGAAAAATTCTTAACCCAAGGAAAAAAGTATAAAAAATGTATTTTTTTCTTTTTTTTCTTTTCTTTTCTTGACTACCAAACACAGCCTAAAAGACGCATCGCAAAGAAATGCCATAGACAATCTCCATCAGTGATCAGTAAGGTAGGATGGACAATCTCCACCAGTGATCAGTAAGGTTGTGGATTACTTATTAGAATGATTGAATTCCATACAAAGTTAATAGAAAGGTATACAAAAGAGAGGCATTTGTAATATATCTCTTCATGGATTTTCCGGTCAAAAGGCTGATATAATTAGCTAGTGTTGTCCTCTTTCATCAAAAGAAAGATAAAAAATGTCGATTAATTAATGCCCTCACATCAGAAAGCACTTGAGGACACTTAAAAATCCTTCCCCACCTAGACAACATTATTCGTTTTGTGATGATGGTTGCTTCAATTTCTTTTAGAATCCTCCATGATACTTCCCTAAGGATTTAATCAAAGCCACAGAACCAGAGAAAGCTTTTTGTGAATCTTGTCAGTGGTTATGCCTTGTATATGAAGCCAGCCATGGATGGCCATGATATTACCCAGATATTTATTCTTTCTAGGATTTTTTTTTTCTTTAAACCAAGGTATTCAGATTAGTTGTAAGTGAAAAGACATTTTTCTCGTTCCCCTTATCTCCTCTCACCTGGTCTGCCTTGCAAGGGTGGTAAATTGTCTCCAAACATGGTCTAGTGACCATGGGGGAATAGGAAAAGCTTGATTTTTGGAGTCTGCCATCTAGGATTCAGGGCCTAGAATCCTATGATGGAGCCCAATTTCGTTCGAGGAATCAAGTTCGAATATTGGATTTCTGTGAAAGGAAGGAACCCCCTATTTTGACTTCATATTTTGGTCTATTCTAGAGATAGGGGTCCGTGTCAGGTTGTGGGAAGGTGTTAAGCACCCATCTTGCTCGAAATTTTCGGTCTTTCTACTAGAAGCTTGAATTTTGAATATTCTCCTCCGAGAATTTTGAAATATCACATGAAATATAGATCTATATTAAAACCACATGAAATAATAAAATCTACATAAAATAATAGAAAACTTATTTATCTTATCTACATACATGTACAATGCCCCATGACATGACAATTATGATCGTAATTTCATGTGAGGAACACATGCGATAACACATAAAATAATGATAAAACAAATTACATTTAATGTACATATGCTAAAATTAATACATCAAATAATAACAATAAATCATTATTTCATGCAGTAGACACATAAAATAACACATTCGGAGATGAGGTATGTATTATACATGCAAATGAAATTGCGATGTAATATTTACATGATAATGACCAATGAAAACAGTAAATTTTTGGGTAATTTTCCTCGACTCAGGGACAACGATTTAATTTTCTTCTCTCTTTCTTAGGAAAATTAAAAACTTCCGGCACTTGGGTAAGAAACTTAACAGGGTTTTTGTGCTAAGGTATGAACTGTTATAACCCGACAGTCATTGAGAGGGAGGGTGAATCAATGAGTCCAATTCCGATCCTCAAAAACCTGTCCGATGTCTGGCCAAGAAAAACCTAATATACTTTTCCCTGTTTGCACACAGTCATATGCACACTCAGTCTCTCATAGGCACTTCCAAGTGTGCACACCCATTCTACATTCCACGCACTTCAATATAAAATGCAAACAACAAGCACCCACAACACAGGGTTTTTAAGAAGTTATACAATTTGCCTACATCCCCGAAGTAGTGCCTGTAAAGGCTTCGTACCTACTCAATACACTACTTTTGACTGCACCCACACCCAATTTTCTCAGGTCGAAGCTGAAATGGCACTCGTAGTGCTGGTACAATGTGTAGCACCCACTACACGCGAGCATCCACTCCCGATGCTTAGCACCCATTAAGCACTCAATAAAGAATACAGTAAATTTGGGCTTATATCAATGCCCTACAGTAAGTCTTGCCTAGCAAATACATCCACAACTAGTTAACATGCTTACAGTTCATCCACAACTAACCTAACATGTAAACATTCATCCACAACTAACCCTAACATACATTCATATTATCATATATGCATATAATGTAAATTCTAGGGTTAGAAAATCTCACAGCCTTGTCTGTTGTTAGCAGAGTTGTCTCAGAGCATAGTCTCTACACACTGAAATCCTCAATTCCCCTCTAGAGTAAGAGACTTGAATCTTCAAGTAAGCTCAACATGACCATGGCATCTCACAAGTCTTCTCCCTTGTCCTCTTGCACTTCAAAGTACAAATAGAAAAACCCTCTCTTCTTTTCTTTTTTCTCTTGGTTTTTGATTAATGAAACATCAAGAACACTCAACTACCTTCTCAAGCCCACTTTAATGGAGTAAAGACACTTTTCATCAAGCAATAAACCTCATTCAATGATCAACCATCAAGAGGGAAAATTATCATACCAAAACCATAGCCTTTCTTCAATCAAAACTCATTTTTCTTATTGTCATGGTGGAGGGCTTAAAAAAACGAAGAATTAGCAATTTGGTTCACCCAAATCCAAGTTAAAATGAGGGAGATATGACCATTTGAAGTTGGAGCAATGAGATAGCCTAAAATAGAATCTTCGTAGGAGTGTCGTAGGCTACACCGGCAATGCGTGCAACATGGGTGAAATCTGACCGTAGTCTCATCTAAAAGATCTTATAATCTAAGCCGTCCGATTAAATCAATGAACAATAGATCTAAACCATTAGATTTGAATCTTACAAAATCAAAGATGACATCATCATGACGTACACACTGACATTGTCAGATGTGTTGTCAATCACCGATTGGCTGGTGTAGCGAGTTTCAAGGTACGCTGTCAGCTAACTTTAATAAAGCTCCATCGATCTTGACCGTTAGATCGGAACTAATTTGATATGATTGGCTTAGATCAAGATAGGGAGAATCTCTTTATAGATTCTATGCACATGCGCTACACACAATCAAGACTCAATATGGTGAGGCGCCACACTATGATGTCCGATGCACTTCACCAATGAGGACCTTCGTGCAGGAATCTAAACCATCTCGTCAGCGCCTAAGTTCAGTAGCCGTTAGATGAGAATAAGGCCTAGATGGCTTCATCTGAACCCTCCATTATACAACTCCATACTCTCTTTATTACAATCAAGCATGCCCCTACCTCTATATATTTCAGTGCTTAAAGACCCCCTATAACTCAGACCTTCAAAATCATGAAATTACACAAAAACCCTTCAAATTTCAAAATATAAATTCTAAAAAATCCACCCAACACCGAGAGCAACTGATGATATTTCGGTTTGGATTTGTGAACTGGCTTCACGGAAAGACATATAACTTTTTCATAAGATATCCAATCGAGATGAAATGAAGTGTGTTGAAACCGTGACGGGACGCTCTATGACTTTCTAGAAGACCCAATCATCTGAATCAGCCATGTAAAAAGATCAAAATGCCCCTAGACTTTACCAATGATGTATCTTTCTCATACGGAATTGAAACGCAATGAAATCAGAACCGTTGGAAAGATCAGATTTTTTTCGTATTGTTACATGGAGAACACTACCTTTAAAAAATTCATCTTCAATGCCGAAACTGCCCTTGACTGCCACAAATGTCGTAACTTCTTCATACAGTATTGGAATGTGACAAAATCAGATGCACTGGACTAGATAAATTACAATCTATCTTTTTCATGAAGAAACAATCTTCTAAAAATGTCATTTTCACTGCCAAAAATTCCTCCGAGCATAAATAGGCCAATTTTACCAGTTTTGACCCAGAAACCCGCACCACCTACCATGGATGAATTAAACCACTCCATGCACACAATGTGGCTATGTTATCTCATCAATGACACTTAACGCTACCATGTCATCACTTTTGGCCATGTCACCCAAACTGGCCACATCATCACTGCCACGTGGCAGGGTTGCCAACAAGACAACCATACAACAACATGAACATGGGTTCTGATTTTTGGGAATTTGAGCAGGGCTTCTACACTATATTCTTGATGTAAGAATTGACTGTGGAAATTTAGGTAGGGCTTCCGCGCCTTATTCCCAGAATCAGAATTAGCTGTGGCCCTTCGGGTAGGGCTTTTGTGCCATATTCTTAGGGTTGGAATCAGTTGTGAAAATTTGGGTAGGGCTTCCATACTGTATTCCTAGGGTTGGAATCAGCTGAAAAATTTTGGGTAGGGCTTTCACGCCGTATTCCTAGGGTTGGAATCAGCTGTGGAAATTCGGGCAGGGCTTCCGCACTATATTCTTAGGGTTGGAATCAGCTTTGGAAATTTGGACAGGGCTTCCGTGTCGTAATAAAAATATTAAAATCAAATACAAAATAACTTAAACAGAAGTTCCGTATTAACCTAATATGGACGATGTGGACTTCCGAAAATAGGGCAGGACTCTGTCAACTTCAACTTCAGTAAGCTCGGCTCGGAATTTCTACAGACTCTTGTCTCTTCTCTCTCTCTCTCTCTCTCTCTCTCTCTCTCTCTTTTGGTAAGGTCTCTAGAACAGGGTTTTTTCTTCAGGGGTTTTTTTTTGTTTTGCCTTCTCAGTGACCTGAGGTCACTATTTATAGAAAGAATGAGGGAATCTGTGTAAAAATTCCATGTAAGGGGTTTAGGAGCCTGTGAAAGAGGTTCAGGGGCTTGTAAGGCCCCTCCCCCCGTGGCACTCTAATATATCTCCAAAAAATGTGGTGGCACCCCGTTATGCCTCCAAGCATGCCCGTAGAATGGGTGGCCACCCCGTAGGTTGGGTAGCAGTAGCCCTATGTGTTTGCAGTGGAAATTTTATCACCTAAAGCACTAGCCCTACGTGATTGCGATGGAAATTTTATCACCCGAAGAAAGGCTGCAAGTTTTGGTTGGGTTTGGTTTAGAGTGGTCTGATTTGGTTTGGTTTGGTTTGGTTTAGTTTAGGGTTTGGTTTTGGTTTAGGGTTTGGTTTAGTTTAGGGTTTGGTTTTGATTAGGGTTTGGTTTAGTTTAGGGTTTGGTTTGGGTTAGGGTTTGGTTTGGTTTAGGGTTTGGTTTGGGTTAGGGTTTAGGGTTTGGTCTGGTTTAGGGTTTGGTTTGGGTTAGGGTTTGGAGTGGGTTAGGATTTGGTTTGGGTTAGGGTTTGGTTTGGTTTTAAGGTTTGGTTTGGTTGAGGGTTTGATTTGGTTTAGGGTTTGGTTTGGTTTAGGGTTTGGCTTGGTATAGGGTTTGATTTGGGTTAGGGTTTGGTTGGTTTAGGGTTTGGTTTGGGTTAACCAATTCAAAGTTCAAGTAAATAATACGGCACACCTGGGTATCCATTTTTTTCATGCAAGATACTAATAGGACCGTATTTCCGAATACATTTTAATGATATGGGAATCGAGCACATACTAGGCTCGATTGTCATATTCTAACAAAGGTATTGACCACTTTCAGTCACTTTCCCTGCATCATTAAACAACATCGGGTTTGACCGATCACAAGTTCTGGGATAATCTGGACTTGTGCTGAAAATTCGATTTCTTTCCGAAAGAAAGAATATATGTCTCCTCATTACCCATAATTCATCATTGCCAAGGGGGGGACAAAAATTTGGCGTCTACACCAGCTTACGCCTACCTCGATTAATCTTCGAGGAGACTAGCGCAACAACCCACCGCCACGGTCTCCACTTAAATCGCATATGCATAGATAGAAAATCGAATCTGAGACCGTACACCTATCCACACATTCCCCGATTCGCCCTAACCATCTGGGCAACCCATGGATAAATGATTCTTAAGTAAAGTTTAATTCAGTCACTTCAGTCAGCTTTGTTTTTGTTTTCTCTCAAGAACTAATACTCAGATGGGGGGCACCACTTGTGATCAAAAGGGATTGTAGCAAAAGAATGATCATGTAGGTAGGATAAAAAATAGTAAGGTCACAAAAAAAAAAATTTCTTCACTAACCTTGTTTACAATAAGATTTTTCTATGAGTCTAGCATCTTTTTAGAACTGAAATACTTTAATTTAAGGGTGTCAATTAGTTAGTTTGGATTTGTTTTGGCTCGATTTCACCAGTATCACAGTGAAAATGAGTGAGTTCAAAACATGATCAAATAAGGATGCATTGGTTTCATTTCGATTTGGGTTTGGTTTGGTTTTGTTTCTTTTCGGTGTGGTTATGGTTTGATTTCGATTTTATCATATAAATATATTCAATGGCATATCGAAAAAAAAAAAATTCTGAATTTTGGGTTGATATCGGTTTTTTAGCAGGTTATATCAGTTTTGGTCCTATTTATAAGTTCGATTCGGTGTCTTATTAATTTCAGCGTGGTCTGATTCGATTTCAATGTCATAAAGCTCCAACCCAAAGCACACGGTTTAATAAGCTCATATTGGGTTCGAATCAGTTCGATTTCAGAAGGTTCCGTCCATGCTTCATGATCCAAAACCCTTAAATAAAGCCTCGGTCTCATGCTTTCTACTTTTCAACTTTGCAAAATAGTGAACTAGGAAATAATTGAGGTTTCTTTCACTTGTCCACTTGATGGCATATTCCAATGCATGGGCATTTCCCCTTAGTTTCCGAGGGCACCTTTTGAGTTAAACTTTCTTAAGATCAGCTTTTATGCACGGTCCTGTACATATACTATTGTGCCTTTCAACCGTTGGATGAGTGGGAGCAAAAGTTTAATAACACATCCCACCCCTCTCCCTCATTCAACAGTTGAAGGTCTAACTATGTACATATACACGACTATGCATAAAACTTTTCACCTTTTCTTAAAATTTTAAGAACTTTCTAGATAAGTTATGATGATGTCAAATTTGTATAAAATTCTTGGGAAAAGATTATCTGGCATAATGGAATGCGTCAATGATATGCGACAAGACAGTTACGCACATAGGAGGATAGTGAGGCCATTGATAGGGTGCTAGTGTTCTTTACCCTAGTGGCTTCGATAACATTTTCTCGAAAATTCTAACCATTGTTATATAATAATAATTTTAATATGTTCAACCCCCAATCAAATACTACACGGCAATTATTGCGGGTGAGCCTTCCAAGTCATGACATGATAGAATCACACTATCAACCATATCTTGTTTATGTAATGACTTTATGATGTAATAGGCTAATAGCTAGCTTTTGACATGTCATATTCATGTGGGAGAGGGTTCTCTATGCAAGCGGCATAGGGAAGTGTACTAATGAAGAGCTACAAAATGATTTCGTAAAAGAGGAAGAAGTAGAGGAGCCCAACAGTTGAAGTCATTCCTCTTATTGGGGATATATTGCACTTGGCTTCCTTCTTTTCTTTTGTTTCTTTCAAACATATTTGTTGTTTAGTCAATACATTATCTCATTCTTTGGCCAATTTTGAGTTAAAAATCATTGTTGATTCATGTTTTCTTTCTTGCCCAACTTGGCTTGTTAACGCTGTATATTCTGATCTCCTTTAGCCTTTTAATGCAGTCATCTTACCAAAAAAAAAGTGGAAGAAGTAGAAAGATTTCTTCATGTGATTAGAAGTGACTTATAGAAGTAGAGAGAAAGAAGATGATAATGTATCCTCCACAGTTGGTCATAGAACCTTTTCCTTATATCTAAAATGGGAAAAAGATTTCTATGGGGGAGTATAGCGGAGTGTTGGCCATGTGTCATAGTTAGTGTATATCATCTTACGAGAATACAGTATAGTGTGGATCAACTAGGGTCCTCTTTCATATCATTTTTCTTTTTTATTTTTACCTATTTAACACAAATCATTAATGAAAACCATTTTTTTTTTATCAAAACATAAAAATGATTTAGTAACTACTTGATAAAAATGATTTTTTTATGAAAAATAGTTTGGTATCCTTACGTGCAAAATAGTTTTTTGAAAAATTGGTGAAGAGATGTTTCCTTCACCCATCTTTCTTTTAACTCTTTCTCCACCTTAAACTGAAGAAGAGAGAGCAATGGGTTTGGATTTCTAATTACAAAGCAAATGACTATTTTACCCCTTCATATTAGGACTTTAAGCATGTGCTCATTAAAGTTTGCATAAAAATAACTAAAAATCAATTTTCGACAAAACATATAAATGACTTTTGGTCTCTTTTTGGTTTTTGTGTTTTATCAATTTTTATTTAAAATAGAAACAAGCTCCATAAATGATACCAAATGCAACCAAAACCGTTTTTGGGAATAAAAAAAAATAATAATAATAATACCAAAGAGGGCCTAGAAGAGATATGCATAAAAGTATTTGCCTCAAGGAGGAATCCTAGAATTCCTTCTGTTTTTTGGATTTAGAAAAGTGTGGATTTTCAAGAATGGGTATCTTATGATTTGTTGGGAATCTCATGATTTGTTGGGAATCTCTTAAGATAATCCACATACATTTGGGGAGGGGAAAAATGACCAACCCACCCCCATGAAACAAAAACAGAAAGTTTCTGTGAATACTTTCATGTGTGCTTCCAATGGCCTTTGTGTATGCATAAGAACTGCACTGGCCCACAAAAACACTTTCCCATCTAAAATATCCTAACTTTGTTTGGATGTATTAAAGAAATATCAACTTATACTGAATTGTCTTCTTAATACACAAAAATAATAATAATAATAATAATAATAATAATAATAATAATAATAATAATAATAATATTCTATTATACTATGACCCATTGTATTATTGCCTTCTAAGAAAAGGAGTTTTACCAAACAGAAAAAACAGAGGTGAAATGTCACCATCTGATAAGAGCCATGGTCCTAACTCCTAATCCTGACTTCGACTCTCTCCTCCACCCATTGAGGCTTCAGGCTAATTTTACAAGATTTAATGGTTCTCATGGCTTGGGCTTCAATGGGCCTAGTTTGTGGGCCCGAATTCCTCCTGCCCTTTTCTAGAAGAAGACCTTTAGATGCGGCGCAATCAATGCTGTTCCCACTACCCATCATTAACCACCAAACCCAAATGGAGTTTCCAAAGGCTTTACATGCTATGTTTTATGTTTAGTAAATCGTAAAATCTAATAGAAAATAAAAAGATCACTTTTGGATTAGACTTTTAAGAGAAAAAAATAAATAATAAACAAAAAGATCTGTGTCCACTCTGCATTTCTGTGGTGATAAGGGTGGTTCGCAAAACCCGAGGCTCAGGTTGATGCAGTTCTTGGTCATCCATTTCTGATCATCATTTCATGATTAAATCCAATTGATCTCCTGTATTGTTCTTCATTGATTGAAACAGGGCAACACTTGCAGTTGCAAAGTTCTGAAATGGAAAATTCAATATTTTATTCGATACAAAAAGTGGACTTGATTGATCTTTATGTACAACTTGAAGTTTGGTTGAAACCCCTTATGGGTTTCTAGAAATCAGAAGTAAAAGAAAGCCAAAAGCTGAAAATTTCTAACCTGCACAGCAATTGGAAATTACAAGAAGGTGCCAACAACTACTGTACATGAATCAAAGAGGTCAACCCATCAGTTACATCTTCATTTCCATGTCTCCGTCTTTCTTGATCAAGTGTTATTGAACAGTACCCAACCTCTGTTCTGGCTCTGGTTCGTAGAGCCTCCTCCTACCATGTAGCAAATGAGCTGGGTTGTTCTTCCAAGAGGCAGTGAATTAATAATTTGAAGGATCCCCCTTCCTTCTCTCTCTCTCTATCCTTCTCTAGAGTAGAACACAAGGAGCTATCTCTTCCTCACTAATTGTCTCTTCATCGCTTGAAGAACTAGGTGATCTTACTATGTCTTCTTCATCTGGTTGTTGCATCAAGCGTTTAACCAGTCTGTCTAGTGCTTCCTTCATCCAATGATGTTGACACACTTCTCTAGCCTCAGCCACAGTCATCTATAATTAAAAACCAACCCAGATTTAGAAAATTTCACTCCATTTGAATGGGGCTTTCATTAAACATTGAAGCAAATCTAAGGCTATGAGGCCATTAATCTGTACTTACCCACATCCTTCGACGATGGTTCTTTTCAGGCCATTGATCAAGTTGTTCTTTAACAAGCAAGGGGAACATGACACCTTCATAGAATGTGTTATATCTTCTGCTCTTGAAAGGCCATTCACCCAGTTTCCTCTGCAAGAAATTTAATTAACAAAATTCAATTCCAGATGGCCCCAAATTTGTAAACCAGTCTCTGCAAATAAAGGGAGGCTACAAACGATTTAATGTTACAAAAGAAACTAAACTGACCTGAACTTCGCCTCGTACACCAGCTTCTTCCTCTGTTTCTCTCTCAGCTGCATCTTCAATTGACTCATCAGATTCCCAACCTCCCTGAAGAAATAGAAACATAGAGATGATATCATGAACAAAACTGTTCCAGAAAGTCCAATTCAAACTCTGGTTTTTCTTGTAATTAGAGGGAAGATTTGGTATACCTTAGGGAACAACATGCCGTGACCCTTTTGGGAAGAAATTACAAGGATCTCTAATTCTCCTTCATCATCGATGGTGTTAGTGCTCTCACATGAAGGATGCTTCCCATTTTTGTATCTGTAAGGTACACATCTGCAGAAATTGAAAATGTCCACCAAATTTAGGTTCCCAATTTCAAAATTTTCTTTAGGAGGTTCCCAATTAAACGAAAATTTTTAGGATTTTGACATGTTTACAGAGAATAATTCAAGGAATTTGACCAATTTCAGCCAGACCCATTTCAAAATTTCTCCCCTTTAAACAGTTTTAAAACAAATTAGAACCTCAAAGAGTGGAACAATCGAAGAAACAATCCGTACCCAACGACTATACGACGACCTTCTCTGTAGCGCTGCAAATTTCTTCCCGTACGAGAAACCAAAGAAACCATTTTTGAAGATTTGCAAACAAGGGTTGCAAGAAACGAGCAAGAAACGAGCAAGTAACGAGAAACCCTTTCTTTATGGTTCAATAAGAAGACGAACACCCTTTGTTTGCTATAATCTTGAAAAGAAAGTAACAATCTCCGGAACAAAAACAAAACAGAAACGAAACCCAAATAGGAACTTCCTATTCTTGGAACATCCGAAGCAAACAACGGCGGGGAGAGAGACAGAGAGAGGTGAAGGGTTGCTTGCGGAGTGTGAATTTCTTGGATAAGAACGGCGGTCTGTGCCTTTAAATAGCAGAGGATGAACATGGGCGAAGAGGATGATCAATCCACGTGGAAGAACTAGATGCTCATCTATATAGATTCCATTGGATTGTGTCCGTCCATTATACCTGCTTTATAAAAAAAATAAAAACGAGAAAAAAATTAGTAGATTTGGGGAGAGACGGTCATGGAGGTTGTTAGTTGAAAACCGTGGATGCGCACGAACCATACCTGGACGCGTTGAGTCACTGACGCGTTTCGTTGATTTCTCTTATGGGATCCCACACATTTCTGCGTCTTTTCTCTTTTATTTATTTATTTTTTTTTTTTTTTCTTTAACTCTATATCAGTCCTCACTTGAGTCCACTTGTCACTTATCATGCTTTTGCCTCTCAACGAATCATCTCTCTTTCTCTTTTAAATTTTTTGCTTCAGCTTTGATGTTGGCAGGTCATCTGTTAAAGTTTTGATTTTTTGATTTGGTGGGAATGGGATTTTTCCTTTTTTTCGACCGACATCAGTTTAAGCCATGGATTTAGTTCACCGTAATGGTACCGATATCGTCTCTGCCGATCTAATCCCAGATTATATCGGAAAAGATCGGTGTATATCGATTATTTTTGCCCTTGTTTTCATGAAAAGTATTTTTTTACTGTTTTACCCCTGAAATAATATCAGTAATCGACCTGGATCAAGGATCGAGAATTGATCTTAGTTGATACCAATATGATACGACCGATACAATACCAATACTTGAAACCAACTCATATTTTTAAATAATTTTCATAATCTATTTGTTTTTTTTTTCATTGGATTTAATTCAAAGTTTTATATGTTTCTAACAATCCAGTTTTTTTTTTTTTTTTTGTTAGCCATCAATGTGTATCTAGGCTTTCGGCTTGATCAGTCCTGTGGGTCTATACTATCGTTTGATTCATTTTATGGGATACTTGGGGATGTCTTTGTACACTTCTTGAAGAAGCAAGACACCAACAGGTAGATAGTCTAGTGAAAAGAAGCCATTGCCTCATGACTGTTTGAGTCAACAGATTGTGGGTTTGACTTGGCATATTTCATTATTATTTGTTAATTCTAAAAAAACACTGTTTATCGGGTTTTAGCATAGGACTATGATCACTACCATGGAGCATTCTTTTTTATTTATCAAAGAAAAGCGAAGAAGCATGACACAAAAAAAATGAAACAATATGGAATACATAACTATAGAGAAAAAGTAAGAGTTGATGGCCGAAGACCTAGTTGAAAAAGGCTAAGGGAAAATTAAAATCTTAGAATTCATATTTTAGGCTTATAGTGTTTAGTATGATTTGAGTTTAATTTAGATTCAATTCAAACTGAATGGAATAAATTTTAGTTTCGGTTCAGATTCTAAATTGACACTCGCTACTCCAAGTAACTTTTAATTTTATGCATTTGGAGTCCCTTGATTTACACTAAGTTAGGGCGAGTCTTGATTAAGACTGATCTCCTATATAATTTTATTTTTTATTTTTGATCACACTTATGAGAATTGATCACACAAGGACTCAATTTCTATTAAACCATGGTGAGACAAATTCACTTTATCCACAAGATTTGACCTTCTAATTGTAGAAATGTAATCCTCAAACGATGCAGAAGATAATAGAAAAACAGAACAAACAATGCATACAAATTTACGAGGTTCGGCAATGTTATCTACATCCCCGGTGAAATGAGATTCTGTTTCACTATCAATGGAGAATAGGGTTACAGCGTTCGTCCCTCACACCTCTCAGTATTACTTGCACTACAGAGAAAGAAACCCTCGCTATGAATATATAGCGAAAAACCCTAATCCATAAAGTACAAAATTACCCTCAAATAAAAAATTCAAGTCGGGAATTGCGTCCCCCTACACCATCGCTATGCAGGGGGCCTCTTGCCCCTTGTAACCACCACGGTCTGCTAATCGGTTAGTGGGACTATCGTCCTACCTGTCGAGGCGTTGCACAAGTACTACCTGGATATGAAATATAATATATCGTACACCAATAATCTCCACATTTGCTTAAATTCTGTCAAACCTCCTGTAAAGATAACCTAGAGACGTCTTCATCCCCATACCTCATCAGAGATACAAATCCGTATCGATTTGGTGCATCCCTCATATTCAACAATGAATAATATTAATCAAATCCAAACATGACTCAAACTTTTCTGTAGTAATTGGCTTAATAAACATATTTGTAGGATTGAGATCTGTATGAATTTTTTTCAAGTGAATACTACCTTCTGACACAAGCTCCTTGATTTTGTAAAATCTCATATCAATATGCTTTGTCCTTGCATGAAACACCTGATTCTTTGCAAGATGTATGGCACTCTGACTATCACAATGTAATACTATACCTCCTTGCTCCAACCCCAACTCACGAACCAATCCAGTCAACCAGACTCCTTCTTTGGCAACCTCAACTGTCGCCATGTACTCTGCCTCTGTAGTGGACAATGCAATTATAAATTAAAGCATCGTCCTCCATAATATAGGTCCACCACCCAATGTAAATACATACCATGTAGTAGACTTCCTCCTGTCTAAATCACCAGCATAGTCAGAATCATCATAACTCATCAACTCTATGGAACTTCCTTTACCACTGAACATAACATCTATATCTTTAGTCTTGCTTAAATATCTGAAGATCCACTTAATTGCATTCCAATACTCCTTCCCTGGATGACTCATGTATCTGCTAACAACACTGACTACATGAGACAAATTCGACCTGCTAGAAACCATAGCATACATGAGACTCTCAACTGTGTTAGCATAGGGGACTTAAGACATCTGCTCCACCTCCTCATGTGTTGTATGGCATTCTCTTTCAGATAACTTGAAGTGGTTGGTTAACTGAGTACTAACCGGTTTAGTATTTTTCATGTTGAAACGCTCTAGCACCTTTTCAATATACATCTTTTGAGTTACCCAAGTTTACCTGCATTTCTATCTATAAGGATTTCTATGCCAAGAATCTTCTTAGTAGCATCAAGATCCTTCATCTCAAATTCATCACTAAACAAAGACTTCAAATAGATTATATTATGTCTATTCTTTGAAGCAATAAGCATGTCATCAACATAAAACATTAACAAAATAATGGAATTATCACTTAATACTTTATAATAAACACAATTATCATACTCACTTTTTGCATAACCAATCTTCATCATGTGGGAATCAAAGCATTTGAACCACTACTTGGGAGATTGCTTAAGACTATAAAGTGATCTCTTAAGCAGACAAACATGATCTTCATTTCTCTGCACTTTGAAATCTTCAGGCTGCTCAATGTAAAATTGTTCCTTCAAATCACCATGAAAAAATGTAGTCTTCACATCAAGCTGTTCAAGCTCTAAATCATACATGGCCACCAAAGCAAGTAGTACTCGGATCAAAGTGTGTTTCACCACTGGAAAAAATATTTCATTGTAGTCTATTCCCTCCTTTTGCTCATAGCCCTTAGCTATAAGTCTAGCCTTATACCTTTCACATTCCTTCTCAGATACTGTCTCTTTCTAACGAAAGACTCATTTACACCCAATGAATTTTTTCCCTTGGATTTTTTCACAAATCTTCCAAGTCTTGTTCTTCTGTAGAGACTTCATTTCCTCCATTATAACTGTTATCTATTTACCATGTTGTGCATCACTCAAAGCATTATGGTAGGAAGATGGATCACATGTACCTACAGTGATGGCATAAGATACCATATTCTTAAACCCATATCTCATATGTGCTTTGTGAGTATGCTTCCCTTTATCTTTTACCACAGTATAGAAAATTTCTATTGCTTCTTGTTGTCCTGGTAAGTCATTAAATGACTCATTCTCTCTTGTTGTTTTTGACTCACCTAACTTCACCTGCACATACACAGTAGAACCTTCTTTATTTTCATCAACTGCTTGTGAATTGCAATCTGACTTCACCATGTGAGACTCATCAAACGCAACGCCCTTACTAACCACAACTTTCTATGAACTTGAATCCCTTTACGTCTTTCTTAAAATCAAAAAAGATACACTACTTAGACTTTGAGTCTAACTTAGAACGCTGTTGACTTTCCACATGAGCATAGGCTGGACAACCAAATATTTTTAGAATAGAATAATCTGTAGGTTTTCCTGTCCATACCTCTTCAGGAATTTTACAATCAAATGTCTTTGATGGAGACCTATTGATGAGGGAACATGTCATATTCACTGCTTCTGCCCAAAATCTCTTGTTCAATCCTGCACTCAGCCTCATACTCCGAGCTCTTTCTAGAAGTGTCTTATTCATTCTTTTAGCTACACCATTTTGTTGTGGTGTCTTTGGAACCGTGAAATGATGAGTAATCCCTTTGGCTCTACACAATTCTAGAAACGGCTTGTACATGTACTCCTCTCCATTATCTGTTCTCAAGTACTTAATTTTATTTCCTGTCTTCCCTTCTACCTTAGCATTGTATTCCTTAAATTTAGTGAATACCTCACTTTTATGCTTCATGAAGTAGATCCAGACTTTCCTTGAGTAATCATCAACAAAGGTCACGAAGTATTCTATCCCACCTTTAGATTTTGTTGTTGAAGGACCTCATACATCACTGTGTACATAATCAAGCACTCCTTTACTATTATGTTTTGCAATTTTGAAACTAACATTCCACTCTTTCCCAAATAAATAATATTTGTAGAAGTTTCGTTTACAAGTTTTCACTCCCTTGAACAGTTTTTTTTTATGAACACTCTTTCCCAAATAAATAATATTTGTAGAAGTTTCGTTTACAAGTTTTCACTCCCTTGAACAGTTTTTTTTTATGAAGCTCCATCAATCACCTTTTTCATATATGCCCTAACTGCATATGCCACTGATAAGTATCTTCTGTATCAGATCCTACATCTTTAGTCACATATGCTCCACCTATAACAGTGCTTTCTATGAGTCTGTATAGGTTTCATACTAGTTGTCCCTTCATGACAACCATAATACCCTTAATAACTTTGAAAACTCCACATTTTGCTAAGTACTTGTAGCCATTTGAGTTAAGTTTCTTAATTCTGGTAAATGTCTTACATCTACTAAATTTCTTACTATCCCATCAAACATCTTGATTTTGATAATGCCCATCCCAATGGTCTTGCACACAGCGTCATTCCCCATTAGAACAAACCCACCATTATATGACTGATATGTATCAAACTAATTCTTATGTGGATACATGTGATATGAACATTTATGATCTAAAATCCAAGAATCAAAATGTTGATTCTTACCTGATGATATAGAGAATACATCTCCATCATCTCCATCTGAACTATCAGTCATGTTAACCTCCTCAAATGTATTATCTACACATTTCATCTTCAAGTCCGCCTTCCTCTTCAAACACTCTCTCTTCAGATAACCTTTCTTTTTGCAATAGTAATAAAAGACTTTTGTCTTTGCCCTTTTGATTTTGATCGACTCTTCCCAGATCCCTTCTGATTTGATCTCCCTCTATCCTGCTCCTTGTCACCTTTAAAAAAACATTCTCCTTGAGATTTCGTACTGTTGGTATTCTTCTTTATATCATTGAACATGAGGGTAGCCGCGACTTCATCCATCTCAAGAGTCTCCTTCCCGTACAAAAGAGTCATTACCAGGTGATCATACGATTCTGAGAGTGAAAATAGCAACAGTATTACTTTGTCTTCATCCTCGATTTTAATTTCTAGGTTTGTAAGCTTACTTATGATCTAATTGAACGTGTTAAGATGCTCTAATATATCAGTACATTTCTCCATCTGTAGTGAATACAATTGTTTCTTCATGAACAACTTGTTCGTTAAGAACTTTATCATGTAGATATTTTCAAGTTTTGCCTATAACTGCGATGCAGATTCGATACCTATAACATATTATAAGACATCATCAGAAAGATTCAATTGAATGGCACTTACCGCATTTTTCTCCATCTCTTCCTAATCTTCATCAGTAATTTTTTCAGGTTTCTTTGACTTTCCAGTACTAAACTGCTCTCAACCAAAAAAATTCACGCGGGGGGCTGCGTCCCCCTACACCACCGCTATGCAGGGGCCTCCTACCCCCTTACCGCATTTTTCTTCGTCTCTTCCTAATTTTCATCAGTAATTTTTTCAGGTTTCTTTGACTTTCCAGTACTAAACTACCCTCAACCAAAAAAATTCAATTGGGGGGCTGCGTCCCCCTACACCACCACTATGCAGAGGCCTCCTACCCCCTTGTAACCCCCACGGCCCTCTAATCGACTAACGAGACCGCTGTCTTGCCTGCCAAGGCACTGCACCAGTACTCCATGGATTAAATTTGTGATGGAATGCAAGACATCGTACATCAACACTAATAAGATTAGAGAAAGGTATTTTGGATCCTCAACAATAAAAGGTAAGATTTAATGATGATATTCATTTTTCCTTATAGTCTAATTATAAAGTTAAATCACCATCGGTAAAATCCATCACACAAATTGCCCTTAAATGAGATAACGATTATTTATATATATTTACCAAAATACCCCTTGACAAGTATAGCTGTATACCAAGGAACTTAAGTACAGTTGTATACTAAGGAACTTAAGTACAGTTGTATTCTAAGGAACTTAAGTATGAAAAGTTAACAAACTAACTTAAGGATGTATGGTTGAAGGTTAGAATTAAGATCATCCGATTTTAGTTTAGTTATCTCCAACATTTCTCTTTATAGTTTTTGAATGTACACAAAATATATCTCTTACTCTTATATTTATGTCTCGAAAAGTCGCATCTAGATAGAGACATCTTTAAAAGAAATACAACTCTATTTCTCTTCATAATTTCCATTCTCTGTAGTCACCCATTAAAAATAGATGTTTATCTAACAATATCAACAACAATAAAGTAAAAAAAAAAAAAAAAATTTATTAGAGTAAGATCACAGCCGTCCATTATGCAACATAATTGGACCCTTTTTTTATATATATAATATACAATCAAATGATCTAATGGCCAGATTTGCACCTATAATGATTCTAATCTAACGGTCAAAATTTGTCCCTTCAATAGATATTCTTGTCCTTGAAATTGATTTAGGTTTTTATGAATCAATCTTAAAATAGACATTCATATTAAAAATTTCGTATATCTATGTTCACATGTACGTATTTTGTGAACACATCCATGCACATTGCGTCTCATATGAACACTTCCCTATCACTATAAAATGATATTCCCATATAAAACCCCTAAAAAAAATATATTCTCATCTTACTAAGCATTCGATATGGATTATTTTGGTAGACAATTAATAATGTATTGCATAGGTTAATTGATCTTGGATCTATGTTTTAAAATCGTTAAATTATTGTTATTGAAAATTTCAAAAATTGATCTTAATCACAAAGATCATTAAATAAATAATGTTTCATATTTATTTAATTAGTAAATTTGGTAAAATAGACAACACACAATATTTACTTT
>NC_056562.1:18962907-18969138 GCF_013358625.1 Macadamia integrifolia
AATGGTCTTGCACACAGCATCATTCCTCATTAGAACAAACCCACCATTATATGATTGATATGTATCAAACTAATTCTTATGTGGATACATGTGATATGAACATTTAGGATCTAAAATCCAAGAATCAAAAGGTTGATTCTTACCTGATGATATAGAGAATACATCTCCATCTGAACTATCAACCATGTTAGTTTCATCAGATGTCTTATCTACACCTTTCATCTTCAAGTCCGCCTTCCTCTTCAAATACTCTCTTTAGATAACCTTCTTTTTTGCAATAGTAATAAAAGACTTTTGTCTTTGCCCTTTTTGATTTTGATCGACTCTTCCCAGATCCCTTCTGATTTGATCTCCCTCTATTCTGCTCCTTGTCACCTCTAAAAAAACCTTCTCCTTGAGATTTTGTACTGTTGGTCTTCTTCCTTGTATCATTGAATATGAGGGCAGCCGCGACTTCATCTATCTCAAGAGTCTCATTTCCATACAAAAGAGTCATTACCAGGTGATTATATGATTCTGGGAGTGAAAATAGCAATAGTAATACTTTGTCTTCATCCTCGATTTTAATCTCCAGGTTTGTAAGTTTACTTATGATCTAATTGAACGTGTTAAGATGCTCTAATATATCAGTACATTTCTCCATTTGTAGTGAATACAATTGTTTCTTCATGAACAACTTGTTCGTTAAGGACTTTATCATGTATATGCTTTCAAGTTTTGCCTATAACTGCGGTGCAGATTCGATATCCATAACATATTATAGGACATCATCAGAAAGATTCAATTGAATGACACTTACCGCATTTTTCTCCGTCTCTTCCTAATCTTTATCAGTAATTTTTTCAGGTTTCTTCGACTTCCCCAACAACGTTTTCACCAAACCCTATTATATCAGAAGATCCTTCATCCTTTGACGTCAGAGGGTAAAATTATTCTTCTCATTGAACCGCTCAATATCATACTTGACATTCGATCCCTTCCCTACCATCATGATAGTGAACTCTAGCAAACGGAACCTAGAGCTCTGATACCAATTTGTAGAAATGCAACTCTAAAACGATGCAGAAGATAATAGTAAAACATAACAAACAATGCATATAGATTTACGAGGTTCGACAAAGTTGCCTACATCCCCGGTGAGATGAGATGCTGCTTCACTGTCAATGGAGAATAGAGTTACAGCGCTCATCCCCTCACACCTCTCAGTATTGCTTGCATTATAGAGAAAGAAACCATCGCTATGAATATATAACGAAAAACCCTAATCCGAAAAGTACTAAACTGCCCTCAAACAAAAAAATTCAAGCGGGGAGCTGCGTCCCCCTACACCACAGCTATGCTGTCCTGCTTGTCAAGGCACTGCACCAGTACTTCATGGATTAAATTGTGACGGAATATAAGACATCGTACATCAACACTAATAAGATTAGAGAAATGTATTTTGAACCCTCAACAATAAAAGGTAGGATTTAATGATGATATTCATTTTTCCTTATAGTCTAATTATAAAGTTAAATCACGATCGGGAAAATCCATCACACAAATTGCCCTTAAATGCGATAACGATTATTTATATATATTTACCAAAATACCCCTTGACAAGTATAGTTGTATACCAAGGAACTTAAGGACAGTTGTAGACTAAGGAACTTAAGTACAGTTGTATTCTAAGGAACTTAAGTATGAAAAGTTAACAAACTAACTTAAGGATGTATGGTTGAAGCCTTGAAGGTTAGAATTAAGATCATCTGATTTTAGTTTAGTTATCTCCAACATTTCTCTTTATAGTTTTTGAATGGACACAAAATATATCTCTTACTCTTATATTTATGTCTCGAAAAGACACATCTAGATAGGGACATCTTTAAAAGAAATACAACTCTATTTCTCTTCATAATTTCCATTCTCTGTAGTCACCCATTAAAAATAATATTTTCAAAATAGATGTTTATCTAACAGTATCAACAACAATAAAGTAAAAAAAAAAAAAAAAAAAATTTCAGAGTAAGATCACAGCCGTCCATTATGCAACATAATTGGACCCTTTTTATATATATATAATATACAATCAAATGATCTAATGGCCAGATTTGCACCTATAATGATTCTAATCCAACGGTCAAAATTTGTCCCTTCAATAGATATTCTTGTCCTTGAGATTGATTTAGGTTTTTATGAATCAATCTTAAAATAGACATTCATATTAAAAATTTCGTATATCTGCGTTCACATGTACGTATTTTGTGAACACATCCATGTACATTGCGTCTCATATGAACACTTCCCTATCACTATAAAATGATATTCCCATATAAAACCCCTAAAAAAATATATTCTCATCTTACTAAGCATTCGATATGGATTATTTTGGTAGACAATTAATAATGTATTGCATAGGTTAATTGATCTTGGATCTATGTTTTAAAATCGTTAAATTATTGTTATTGAAAATTTCAAAAATTGATCTTAATCACAAAGATCATTAAATAAATAATGTTTCATATTTATTTAATTAGTAAATTTGGTAAAATAGACAACACACAATATTTACTTTGATTAACATGCTTTAAAATAATGTATAAATATTTTTTGTGGGTGATGGTAACATACAGTATACCTTGATATAATATGATCAATGCACAGTAGGCTTTAAGAAATGGAATCAACAGGAACCACAAGCCGAATCGGTAAATCCCCAAGAAGAAACTTAACCATGAACCTTTCCTCTAGTTATTCACCTCACCACAATATTGGCTTCTATAATGGCAGGAGAGAACATCTTAGGCTAAAATTGTAATTCTATTATTCTCATGCATGTATTTACATGAAAATCCTCAACATTCATGCATGCAATATTCTTACTTGAATAAGGTCTTTGCTACTTCTTCTCGATTTCAATTTGTAAGGTTCCAACCAATTCCAATCCGGAGGCTGATGAGTTCTTAATTCTTGAACCTTCTTTTGAAAAAACGATAGAATTAAAGTCTTTTATGCTTTAATTTCTCCATTATTGACCAGTAAAATAATGAGGAATCCGGTCATGCCACTAGTACACTATAAGCTTGGGCATAATGGGGTTGGAGGCTTATCTCCCTGAGGCCCTAGCATCCCAGCCATCCTCTATCCAATGTGGTGTTGTCTTATTTTCCAGTTCATTGCAAAACTATTATTGCGTAAGTTTCGTAGAAGATTTCAAGCCAATCCATTAGTTAAGTCTTTTTTTTCCGCTAAGACATTGGTCAAGTCTTTCTTTAAGTTATAAACAAGAAAATAGAATACGTATACTCTACTAGAGTCAGATCCTTTTTAAGACTCTTTCCTCTATTTTTTTTTCTCCGATGAATAATCAATATATTCAACAAAACACAGGAAACGAAAGGAACCCTTTACAATAAAGACCATGAAAAGTCACAACGAAAAAATTATACATCTATGAACAAAACCAACTTTAAGAAATGGAATCAACAGGAACCACAAGCTGAATCGGTAAATCCCAAGATGAAACTTAACCATGAACCATTCCTCTAGTTGTTCACCTCACCACAATATTGGCTTCTATAATGGTAGGAGAGAACATCTTAAGACTAAAACTGTAATTCTATTATTCTCATGCATGTATTTATATGAAAATGCTCTACATTCATGCATATAATATTCTTACTTGAATAAGGTCGTAATTAGTTGGTAGTCATTTTTACCAAAAAAAAATGTGGGTAGTCATCTACATCATCTAACAAATATATGTATAGTCTTATACTCGTTGTGTGACTATTTTGATCTAAACACGTTGATTATAATGAATCCAATATTAATCACATGGTCTTTGGAATGGTCGGTCACCACAATCACAATTTAAGTTGGAATAATAATTCTTGTCTGGATCAGATGGTCCAGATTGGTGGAAAATACATATAACAGAGATCCGCAACATGGTTCTAAAAAATGGAATCCCCACCATGGTTCTAAAATATGGAATGAAATGGTCAGTATTGGTCGGATCAAAACGGTATCAGTCTTGACATCCTCAATCATGATCTTTTTTTATCCCTATCCACATGTATGTTTTAATTGTAAAATCGTAATAAAAACTTATTTAAAAATAAAATAAAAAGGTAGATCTGCCTAAGATAAATTTTTCTTTTTTTTGTTTTATGAAAAGATCTATCTGAGATAGTTCGATCTATTTGGAATAGTATCAGCCTTGACCGTTCCAAGATTTTAGAACATGGTCCCAGCTAAATCCTAAGAGCCCACCACCCTCCTCCCGCCATGTGGATCATTCACCACCTAAGATTCCTCATGCCATGTTTGGTTGCAAAGAAAAGGACAAAATTGCAAAAGACATAATATGATAGAAGTCACATTACACATGTCTATCTCCCTCTTCAAATTTAAAATTTTGATTTTTTTTTCTTATCTCTTCTCTTCTTTTCTTCACTTCCAATCATAACTCAGTAGACATTATAAGATTACAAGGAAAATGTTTTTTATGGGGGGAGTGTGGGCCTTAGACCTAGACACATGGGGGCAAAGTGACCCGTCCACCCCCCATGTAAGGAAAATTACTCTTCTATAAATGCTTCTTCATGTGCTCTCATTAACCCTCACGCATGTGCAAAAACTGCTTCTCTTTACAGGATACACTTCCACTAGAATATATTCTAATGGTTATTGGTTAGATCCAAGACCTTATTTTCTTTCCTTTTTGTTTGTTCTTTCTTTCTTTCTTTTTTTTTTCTTTCTTGTTTTTTGGGTTGTTGAGTAAGGGATAAGACTATAAGCGTTCCAAAAGGAAGCCCCCTCATCACCTCATCTCCTTTGGCCCTATCAGGAGGAAATTTACAAGAGAAGGAAAAAGGTTTATTCAAATTAATAGTATATTATCCTTGAGAGGGAGAAGTTGTTGTCCTCTATATATATATATATATATATATATATTCTTTGAAATGGTGGAGACTCACGTGAAGTGGAAAAAAAATGCATAGAGCTTACTAGACCGGCCGCCCAAAGAGGGAAAGACCCTTTTGTAGTCCATTTTGTATAACTATTTTATGATTGGAAAAGTTGTTATTTATGTGAAGTTCTTCTTTCGACTCTTCTATTTTTTTCTCCTTTAACAGCAGTGGCAAATAGTTTAATAGAGAGAAGTTGTGAATTGACTTCGGAGTAGACTTGAGGTACCTACTGCTTCAAGTCTCAGCCCACTTCCATAGTGTGCCGGTTTTGAACAAAGGTACACAAAACCACCCTTGGGGGTGTCATAATTGATACATAAATTAATGGCTGTGAGAGAAAGAGATTATTTCTTCCTTTGAAGAAGAAGAAAGAGTTTTATTTCTTCCTTTGAAGATGAAGAAAAGTTTCCTCCATGTCCAGGTACATGATAGATATGGTAGATTTGGTCATATGACTGTTGGATACTTTGTATACAAAGGGCAGAGGTTCAGGCATATTATATATATATGAGTAATTTGAATTTGATTCTTACTCTTGTATTTTAATAGTTTATATATTCTTATGGAAAAAAAACCCATTTTAGAAATTTCATTATGACATATAAATGCTATCTTTTATTTATTTATTTATTTATTATTATTATTATTATTTTGAGTTACAAGTTGAGAATGACATTAATAACATGTTCATAAAATTTGAAAGCTAATAACATTGAGGTGATCTATTCAGGTTCTCCTGAACTTTGAGGTGGTCTGTTCTCTCAATCTCATCTTTGCTAATGGCAATGCCGAAGGTGGAGTGGGTATTGAGAATTTGTATTTGTGCCCTTTCAGGTGTTTGTAATCTGTTTATCTTTATATCATTTTAATATTTTCGTTTGCCGACCTTAAGCAAAAAAAAGAAAGCTAATAACATAGAAGATATGGCTATAATAGGGGACCAAGGACCATTCTTGAGACATCTATGATATTTCTTACTTGACTCGCCTTTTGTAAAAATTGGTGACTTGGACCAGTCAAACCTAATCATGGTGAGTTATGTTTTTTCTTATTTTTAAATATAATAATATATTTATATTAGTTAAAAATAGAAAAATATAGGAAAATATGAAAACTTCAGAAAAATCAAGAAAACAATACTTCAATGAATTTGTTTTTCTTCATTAAAAAGTTCGGAAGAAATTTCTTGAAGCTTCTGTTGTATATATTATAAATTCATTGTTCATCTAATTTTCTTCTTATAACAGCTAGAATAGTGGTTCGTCAATTGGAAAAA
>NC_056562.1:18969192-18973949 GCF_013358625.1 Macadamia integrifolia
CCCCCCAAAAAAAAGTGGCAGTTCATTCATGATGATCAACGTGTCTGATTAAATAGACATCTATTCTTCTTGTAGTACAGGTTCTATACAGGTCCACTTTGTACATATATTCAATTTAGGAATACTTTGACAATCAAATGGAAAAAATGGAACCACAAGTGAGAGAGCACTCTACAGGAGTATGGCTGAACCCATGAATGACAGTTTCAAACAATCAACATTTACCTTAATTACCCGAAACCCAAAACGCAAATCATTGAAAATTTATTACCTCCCTGATTTTCTCTAAATTGGAATAATCTTATGTGGAAAGGAAAGAGAAGAATGGTAAGGAAGCTACTCTTGGTGGGCGATAGAGATTTATCATGAGATAGTCAAGCTTTTGTCACCACAAGATAGTTGCAAACTTACAGCTAGAAAGAGAGAGAGAAGCTTACTTCACAATTGTTAGATGTCGAGAAGTTGTAGAAGGACTTAGAGTTTTATTTTCTATTAGGGAACTATTGAACAAAGGACTCCAGGGCTTTTATGTTTTACTCAATTTAAGTGGAAAAATTTTAGTGGATTTTTAAAAATTTACTTGACTCATTGATTTTATTGTGACTCTGGTGAAATGATTGAGTTTCATTTGACTTGGACGAGTAGTGTCGATCTAATTCTTGTCAGTTTTTTAGCTGAGTCTCAGTCTACACGACTCTTGGCCATGTTTTTGAAAATTTAGAGGACGCGTGACTTGCCCTAGTCAAAAACTTGTTTTTGGCCCAATGTAACCTCTTTTAGTGAGATAAGTTCACTAGTGATTCCCAGAGAGCCATAGTTAAGTGGGCACCTATATATCTGCTTGTTATCTTGTATAAATTCTTCATTTTTCCCGATAGGATTCTTTTGTATCTTTATCTGCATGACACACCAATGCATGCCGCATTCTAAAATTGTTTAGTTGATGGTTTGTTAAAAAAAAAAAAAAGGAAAAAGAAAGGATGGTCTGTTCAATCATGTAATTAACCCTAATTATCAGCTCTGGCTGGGTTGGCCAACCATGTTGAACCAGTCAACCCCAGCACCAACAAACTTCTAACTAGGTTTTTGTTGGATTTTAATTATTATTATTATTTTTTTTTTTTTTAAAGAAAAGTTTGGTAGGATCCATTTTCATGAGTCAATGTGGCCTACTCGTTTATATTATAAATATAATTATATGTTTATGCTGTCGCTGATAACCTTATTGTCCCCATAGTCAATTGCTGAGCCAACCCCTAAATTGGGCTACCCTTAAATGGGCTACCACCTAACCTGGCTCTAATTGAGGGAGAGGTTACTAGAAGCTGAACTTCTTTGTTTTCTTGGTTGCTTGACCCATAAATATCAAGGGTTGACTCACTAATTCCTTGGCTATTATTGATGAAGGTGAACCAGTGGGCCCAATGTGGAAGTTAGAATTAGAATCTAGATTCCCTTGAGCCCAAAAGAAAGACCTTAAGAGTCCAACCCAATCATATGGGAATGCATGATTGAGGAAAACCATATGTAGAGAGCTCCATCGAAGTTATCGGTGACAGTGAAATTTGAACAATAAAAAAGAAAATGACAGTAGATCAGAGTGTTCACATCTATATATGCCCCTTCCAAAATGGGATTCCTTGGATTATACTGATACTAAAATGGGGTCCAACCATGGGCCAACCTTGGTCTTCCATGGTGACTTCTCAAATAAATACAAACTTGCTAGAATGATATGGTTTTAGTTATGCGAGATGGTAGGCATAAAACCACAGTTGTCTCTTTTAAAGTTTATTTGGATAGAGATATGAAAGTTTGGATAAGGTTATAGACAAAATAATAAATTGTGCAAAGAAAATCATGTCTTTGGCGTGTGGGACTCGCAAAAGGATTTATAATAGAGAGTGTGGTTTGGTAACTTTGCGGTTATTCTTTGGATTCTCATTGTGATATTTCCTTTTGCCGACCATGCAAAGACCTAGTTGGTACTTAGGTAGAAGATGATGTCATTTATGTTGGCTTGTCTCTTCTCTTTATAGTTAATCAAATTTTTAGTCTTTGTGGAAAATGATTTCTATGTAGAAAAAATAATAATTTAATATAATATCTGTTCGAAATGAATTTCTAGCTTAGTGATAAGTTAATAGGCATTTAGCTCTAGTGTAAGTCAAGAAAAGGTTAAAGATTAAACCCTCCCATCCCCCATCTTTCTTGATATATGTAGGGTAATATTTTGTAATAAGTGTGGTCTAATAGCCCTTTGTGTACCCTATCTATCATAGGACAAAGCCTACAGTACTATAAATTCCTGCTCCACACCTTTCTAAGGCATTAATTGGAAGCATTATAAGATTCTAAAGGAGTCCAATGATTTATAGTTTAAAATGACAGAAACAACCTTTTAGGAAGGTAAAGCTGTCCACACAATTTAAAGATATATATAGGGGCAACTTATATTTTTATATTATGTAAATAGAAAATACCGTAAAAGAGAATAAGTTGTAAGAGATATAAAAATTAGATTTATACTTAGATAAAAAGGAGACATGGTCTATGTATTGTACATTTTTTTATATTTTTGGAATAGAGGATCGATCCACTGATGGCATTAACGAAGGTGCTCCTCTATCCAAATTTTGAGTTCTCCCTTGCTGATGGCTTTGGGATTGTAGGGAATTTTTGTATTTCTTCTTAGGATTATAGTTTCTGCACCTCAATTTCGGCAAACATATATTACCAACTTGTGTTAGTTGTTACAAAAGCATAAGTATAATTGGTTCAATTAGTATTCTCTCAAGTATTAAAACAATGTGTGGAAAGCTAGCCCAAGCAAGTAGATGGAGTCTTATGATAGCTCCCCAAACTTAGTGAGCGAGAACTCAAAAAAAAGAGATAGTAAGTATACTTGAAGCCATAAATTTAATTCTCATGTTGATCACTTCATGGCTAACCTGGAGCTTGACCACAGTGACTTCACCTCAATCCAAGGACTTAGCCTTAAGTCTGTCTTGCCTTGCCATCATGTCGTCTTATGTTTCTTTCACGTCAAATATGGTCAGCCATAGTAATTAACCCCAAAGCCTACGTCTCTTTGCAACACACAGATTTTTGCTTTCTTTTCCACAATTGAAATAGCTCAGCCAAGGACCCAACCTTCTTCCACTCAACATTAAAGTACCCACAAAAATAGATCCATTACTCCACGGAAAAAAAAAACATTAAAAAAAAATATGTTCCATTGACTCAGCCTCCCCACCACACAAATTACACCTTACTACAAGCGCAATTCCCTTCTGAACCTCCAACAAAGGTCCTCTTTTGGTCTCGTGGGTCTTGTCCTCAACCTTCTATAATTATCTTCTCTTTGCAATAAGTTGATACTACCTATAAAAAAGAAACTCTTCTTTCTTCGAGAATTGGAGTCAAGTTGATCAAATATAAGGAGAATAAGTCATGAATCATACATCGGGACTTGTCCAAGAATTTCAGAATCCTACTACTGCCCAAGAAATAATTTCAGGAACATTTTATAACCCTTTACGTTCATATTTGGCCCAAGCTCAAACAAGAAAAATATATCTATCTTAATCAGCTTTAAAATGATTGAAGAATCAAGTTAATTTGAGATCAGATGAGAACAGAGTATGCTCACACCTCTATGAGGACATCAAACTCTTAATGAGACATCCACATCTCTTAGATTATGGAAAATGGTTCCCTATCAATGTATCTCTTAGTTTATCATTGGAATGTCAAACAGCTGGTTTTTCTTTTGGAGTTGCTTGGCTAATAAATAGAGGATTTTTGGACACTTTTCCACAAGAATTTGTGACATCATTTGGACATCTTTTAGTTTTGTTTTAAAAGGTTTCTGAGAATTACATTTGTGCTTTATCTTGCTTCATCTATTTTCTAAAATTTTATTCTTGTGTTGTAATTTGTGTATTTGCATTGGAAATATTTTACATCTTGATCGGAAATACTCACTCTTAAAAGAGAGTTGTTATGGAAAATTGGTGAATCTATATGGTTGTAAGGTTTGTGTTAGTCGAACTGGAAACAATCAAAAGTTCAATGTGAGCCATAAGAAAAACACTTGGTTTGTGGTGAACCAAAGAAAACTACTATATGGGTTTATTGTTATCCAAAAAAAAAAATTGTGAGAAAGCTTGATCAACACCATTTGAAAATTAATCGTTCAGTGGAAAAGCCTAGAGACAAACTTTAGGTAGTGGTTGTAGGCAAGATTATCGTATTGACTTTTTCTATGTTTCTGTTGTTTCTGTTTTTTCTTGTCACTTTTGTTACTTACAGAATCTTACAATTATTGTATTCATCTTTTGGTTTTGGGAAAATAATTTTGCATTTCCATCGATGATTCAATTTTACAAGAGGAACTAAATTAAATTCAAATTTGGCACATGGATAAGAATGAATAAGGTTTTTTTTTTTCTTTTTCTTTTTTTTGAAATTCGAAGGAACTGTTAAAAGAGATTTTACTCATGCACACTAGAGTGGAAGGGGGGGGGGGATGATAGGAAATGGGGGAACATATGTGACAGGAGTCAATCTTAGACCATCCACACCCCTAACGTCTACTCTTCAAATAAAGGTTGCAACCAATACGCTATGCACTTGATCCACAAGAATGAGTTAGGTCCACATGTCCTTACATTTGGACCCTAACTAACCTTTCACGTGATAGATAGAGACAGCTAACCTGCATGATTGTACCTAGTGAAATCTTGGCAAAAAAA
>NC_056562.1:18973969-18975124 GCF_013358625.1 Macadamia integrifolia
AAAAAAAAAAAAAAAATTTGTTGACACACTTGCACCACACTTTTTTTATACCATAGGATTCTCGGAAATATATTGCTTCATTTTTTAATTCTCATTTCCCTTTCACCTTTGCAAAGCTCATGAAAAGTTGGTACCATTGTTGGCTTTGGAGTAGTTAGGGTTAAACTTCTGCTCATCCTTCTACTCCTTCTCATGATTATCTTCTTCTTTTGTTATCACCACAGTCATCATCTTTTTTTTTTTTTTTTTTCCATATGATTATTATCTTATTTTCCTTCTTAATCGTGATATTTTATTCTTCCAACTTTTCTTTTCTTTATCCTAAATTACTACTACTTTATATTCATTTATGGTAATTTTGGGAATTGATGCTTTAGCTCTTCTTGAACTTTTCTTCCTTCGTTTTTGGACTCTGTTGTGTTGAGCCTCTTCTTCTGTTTTTTTATTTTTTTTATTTTTTATTGGTATCAAACTTTTAGTTGTGGAATGCCTGAACACCACAGAAAGATGGTATATTACTTTAGATTATAAGCATTTTGGCCTCCTCTCTTCATTGTCCCTTTCCATTTTTATAGTAATGACATTTTTTTCCGGACATCCCACTTTTTTATTCTGCGTTGACACATTACTTTCAATGGTTCAAAGTCTGATAATTAGTGAAAATACGGTTATTAAATGAGAAATATACAAAGCATTAAATCTTATATATGTTTCACCCACCATTGGTAATGTGGAGCTATAATTTTTTATTTTTTAATTTTCTGGTTAGAAATGTGACACTATGATTGAATATTGGGATCACAAGTTAACTCCCACCTCGTATTGCATTGTATTGTATTGTATTCTATTGTATGAGTTTCCAAATTTTCTCCTTTAATTCTTATTTTAAAAAAAGAGAGGAAAGGCGGGTTGTCTAATACCGCTATTCCTCCATTAGTTGATACTTCAAGGAGGTTACCTGGAATGAAATAACAAAAAAGTCTTCATGAAGTGAAGGTTTCATTACTGATTCACTTCCCAATGGTATTGGGTTCGTGACCAATTCGAGGTTCAAAAGTTCAAGAGACTGATTTTCTTCCAAAGGAAGGAGTAGATCCAGAATTCAGGTAAAGAATGACAAATATGAAAATCAGTGCTTCTATTTGTAAAATTTGT
>NC_056562.1:18975144-18978009 GCF_013358625.1 Macadamia integrifolia
CTGTAGGCGGGGATGAATTATAGTAATTTGTTCAAATCCAAGACATAAACAGAGACAAGGGTAATCTTTCTAAAAATGCACTTTCTAAAGTACCCAATGTTTCTATAATTGATCTGCTTTGAATCCTATAATTGAAGAGATTCTCTCATACTGGATCCCATCTAAAATGAGACATTATTTTAGCTCTATGAATCAAAAAACAGATGCCCCCTTTCTCTTTCTCTCTTCCATGGTTTCAAATATCGATATTGTATTGATTGTATTGACTATATTGTAGCGATATCATTTGAGATCAATACCCAATCCTTGACCGATCTAGATTGATTACCCATATCGTTTAAGAGATACAATAACATAAAATAAATAAATAAAAATAAAAACTTTTTTTAAAAAATAAGGGGCAAAAGTGACTGATCCTCTTCAACACCAATCTAGATCAAATTGATATTAACAAAGACCAATACCGAGAACTAAATCCATACTCTCTTTATGTCTCTCTCTCAATATAAAGTTATAGGGGACGTGTGAGAAAGTGGTCCTATGATGGGTGTGTAGGACCTCCCCCATAACTTTATATTGGCTTTTTTGAAAGTTGTTTTCCTTCTTCCTCTGTTTTATATTATTATTATTTTGATAATATCTATTTCTCTTCACCTATTCTTTATATTTGTATTTTTCTTTTTCTAAGAATCTTTACATTAATTTGTCACTTATTTCAATCGAGCAGATAAATCAGTGGCCCTACCCTAAGACTATTTTTTTTTTGGAAAGACTCGATTACTACATGATATGAAAGGATGGGGGAGGGATGGGAGAGAATAATACTCAAAGCTTATCCCAATCATCAAAACCAAGCTGAAAGATCCGCCTTTGAAAATTATCATGTTTTTCAATATGTGTTATATTTAAATTATCATCTTTTTAAACGATAATATTGTTCTATTACGATTTAGTGATCATGGTCGAGTTTGAGTTTAAAAACATCATTTCTATGAAATGACGGTAAACCTGTATACATAATGACCCTCTCCATAATTTTTTGTAATAGGAGCCTCCTACAATAAGTACTCTTTTGTTATCAAACACCTTATTATGGAAATGAGGTCGCTCATGCTGTTAATCTTTGTCATAATGTAGATTGGGTTGTTCTTCTCCTTGGTTTTAAGTTAATGAATCTCTTCTATTAAAAAAGAGAAAAAAAGAATAATAATTAAACTATGGGATCGGTTTTTCATCACCTAACCTTGAAAAGAGAATTTCCTTACCATAAAAATTTGACCATTCGATTAGCATAGGAAAGTGTATTCTTTACCTTCTACAATATGTCATGAAGAAAAACCTGTAATCTCCGACCAAGCTATAGCTTATCCTGAAAACTATTATTTTTTGGAATATTATAAATAGTGACTGGTGGAAAAAAATAGTCCACGTGAAGATCATGTCAAATTGCCAATTCAAAGGGTGACCCACCAATCCTACTGTTGGATTGGAGAGTTTAATCCTCTCATGGCCTGAGATATTTCCTTTATTATTCTTTGGCACCGACTAATGGCTTAAATAGATAGCCAATGAAGATAATATTGTCATACACCACACAGAAAAATAAGATTTTGAAAATTAATCTAAAAATAATTTCGTTTTTGGGTAATAAAAGAAAAGCCACGTATATGATAGATCATGCTTGAAATAGGTTGGTCTAAAAATAATCAAACATAGCTGCCACATAGCAGAAAGATTACACGAACAATGAGGCATAAGACTTCTCACTTTTATCAGAAGTGAGCTGATTTCGTAATATTGTCTTTTGGATTGAGTTTTCTGTAAGTCACGGTGAAGGGGAATCCCTTAACTGCACTTTCTGGATGGGAAAGGGCACCGTGTAACAGTAAAAAAAAGATATGTTCAATCATTCGTAAATATGGGAATGTTAGGATTCTAACATAGTGGGTGAACACCGATATCCACAAGGTGGAGTCATTTTTTTCTTTTTTTTCTAATTAAATGACTTGATTTACATTTTATATTTTGTTGTCCAAAAAAAAAAAAAAAAAGATTGAACGGAATTGCTAATATTTATTTTTGGAAGGATGCTTTATTAAATCATAAAACAAAGATAGGGAGAGAATCCTGATCAGTCATTCAGTCCATTTAAGGTTACTACTCACGTGTTTTTGTCTTTTAAAGGGTAAAACTCACGTGTTTCTCATTCCCTTAATAGCAATTAAAGGGATCATGGGGAGTAATGTAGCTATTAATTAATATCGAATCTCATATATTTTTAAGCCTTTTAAAAGGCATAATTAAGCAAGATACACGAGTAGGAACGATCAGATTTAAAAACTATTTTCCATTTTTCTATCGGAGATGCTTTATTCATGCAAAGCCAAATAATATTTTGATGCGTTCAATATTCAAGACCCAAGAATTGATCATTTATTTTTTGGGTGAATAGAGAATTGAACATTTAATTCGTTCTAAAACCCATCATGTTTCTTATCCTTAGCAAATGGACAAGGCTATGGATAATAAAGTAGGAAGACCCTCAAATGCGTTAGATTGGGATCAATCACATAGGCCCCAATAGTAGTTGTATTGTTTTTTTTTTAGAGGTTAAAGAACGTTACCTCTTAGTGTACCTTAAGATTCAGATCCTTTCTAATTCTTTAAGCGTACAATTTGATGTAATTCTACCTTCAAAGTCCAACACATGTCCCTGGCGATGTGAATGATCATAACGGTTGAAAGGAAACATGGACTTGCAGCTGTTTTTCAACGGCCTTTGCAGACATCATGTTTTCCCAAGTGTGCGGGTGTAGGGTACATTAGGAGGTAGCATATGTTTTCCTTTTTTTTTTTTTTTTTTTT
>NC_056562.1:18978029-18978282 GCF_013358625.1 Macadamia integrifolia
AGGATCTCATGATCACCAGTATTTTGAAAAGAAAACATACACCAAATGGCATCCCGGACATTCCATAGATGTCCCTTTCAGAATAAACTCATCTCATATAGGAGTGTCAAATTGCAGCCCAAACCGCTCAGACCAACCAACAAGATGGGTTCAGCCAGACCAAATCGAAATGAAACCTTATCGGATGGCTTTGGTCTAGCCTTTTATGAACCAGTAGAAACAGAAATCAATAGAAAATTAACCGAACCCAATA
>NC_056562.1:18978364-18984270 GCF_013358625.1 Macadamia integrifolia
AAAAAAAAAAAAAAAAAAAAAGGAAAGAGGAAAGGGATGGAATCGGGCATTCTGTTAACATATTTGTCCTAGTGTGTTATTAATCGGGGGGATCTATCTTATCTGACTACCTAACGAAACGTTTACCTATAGTTACGACTTAAGAGAGAGGGAGGGGGGATAATGGAAAAGGGTGAAATCAACAAATGAATTTTATTCAGTCCATTTTTTAGTCTTATAATTAAGTATAAAGATTTAGTGGAGTCTATATGTTGATCACAAGGCATACGAGAACCATTCTCTTACATAAATCTGATCCAGACTCTTCTAATAGCCTGTATTCCACTGGCAAAGCATCAACCAACTGAGCAAGGAGTGTTAAAGTTTCTTATGTTTACATCAGAGGATTTGGTCTTTTTTTTAGAGAGTGAGGATTTGGTCCTTCACTATAACATGTTAGTTACGTCTCTTCTTTTGATTCCCTAGTATATAATCTAGCCAAGGATTTGTCTACAGAGTTGCGGTTCAAGTTAGGAGTTCGATCCTTTTCACCTTTCCAGCTTGCATGGCTGATGGGGAGAGTGAAAAGGAAAGACCTTTTGGTGTTCTCAAAGTTCTCTTTGTGTTCCCTTTTCTTATTTGTAGATTTCTCTCTGAAACTTGGAAAGTTGTGCAGATCTCTAAGAATTTAATATCCTCTTTTGATGCCAAAAGAATATATATTTAGAGCTTAAGAGCTTCTTATTTCCAATGTTCTTATAATATATAAGGAAAAAGGTTCTCCCAACAAGAGGCTTAGGAAATGTTTCTTCGCATAAAATACCCATGTGAAAAGGTGCAACCAACCCTCATGTTTAGAGAACCCTTTCCTAATATACAAATAATACCTTCTTAATGTAATGGCTAATCACATCTTAAATTCATTAAAAAACCCAAGATCTGTTTACAACTCATTGTGTTTCCTTGTTTTATATGCTCTAACCTATGTATTTAAAAATCTTCATCTTGACTGGCTATTCTTATATCTATGTGATTAGGCACTAGGACACTAACCTAAATTAGTTGGTTTACATGGTTCCGTGTTTAAAACCACCAATTTATGCGTTGCACATGAAAGATTGACATTTTCGTTTTGACTATTGATAGGTACTTGTAATCATAGGGTAGTCGTTTGATAAATTTCTGATTTTATCTCAACTGTATGATATATGGCTCACCATGTATTGAAGTTTTTCCTTGTATTTTCATTTGATAACTAAACTATCAAAACTTGAAATCTCTATTGCTTTTGAAAACTTTATTGTATAATGAAAATATTTTTGAGTTGAAACATATCATATAAATAAATAGTGACAAGGAAATTTTTTTTAGTAGGTAACAGTCTTGGTAGCATGGGCTTTTTGTGCACCAAACAGCTCATTAGACAGTTGTTATGAATGGGAAATATTGATAGTACACAAAATTAGAACACCCACTAGCCTGTGACATGGCAAATAAATCAGTCCATGTAGGGGAAAATCTTCGATGAAAACCCTAGCATCACGAGAATCTTGATGGATAAGTATTATAATAGCCGATGAGCTATCCAAAAAAAAAAAAATTATATATTCCCCACTACTATTTAATTGTTGTGATCAAGATTTTTAAGACGTTACATTGGAACTATAATGCTTCTCCATGAAGATTCTTTTGACACTAAAACAAACCCCCAATCAATTAATCATACAAAGAATAAAGTTTGTAGAAGCATCAAATTAATATAATATCTCACATGCAACATAAATAATATAAAATGGAAAAACAACCATCCATGCTCTCTCTCTCTCTCTCTCTCTTGCTAGAAGTAGCAAATTGCATTAAAGAAAATGAACGAAAATATAAACATACATCATAGAACAGAAGAGCATGATGCTCCCACCTTCAGCATTACCATCAGTTGGGGCACTCAAAAACAATTAAGAAAACTGATACCTAGGTCTAACAAGGAGCATCCCTTGCTACTCTCTCTCTCTCTCTCTCTCTCTCTCATATCGGAAAGAATATGTTTAAAATGATGAAAAGGGAAACAAAATTTAATGGCTAAGCATTCCTGGACAAGTACAAAAAACATAAGAGAAGTGGGAAACCCACATTCGCCAATGCCATTAGCAGGGAGCCCATCCCACCACACAAATTAACCACATTTTAAAAATCGAAAAAGAAAATAGAGAAATAGGTGAAAAGGAAAAGAAAAAGAGAGAAACACTAGGATCCACCAGTTCACAAATTTACAGCCTTACATGAGTCACTATGTTGCCGAATTAATGTGTGGTGGACAGTCTATAATTCATCAACTACTCTTCTTTCCCTATTTAAACCAAAAAAACAGACCAACTTAATAATCAACTTCTCATTCTGGTCCAATTTTGGATCCAAGATTTACACCCTTATATTGACTTAACACTCTCTATGGGATAGCAAAAGATACGGTACTCCTTTGACTCCAACTTTGGGGTCTAAAAGCAACCAAAGGTCCAATACTTAACAACATATCTGTCTCAAGGAAAGTCTTTCTTCCCAGCTACACTAGTTTTCAAACCTGATGGGCTTGGCTTTTGCCCCAAATCAAAGTAAGCCTAACTTGGGGGGGTTTCCCTTGAAAGAAATGCTAGTTAGTGCTATTTAATGCCTTCAACTAACACTCAATCATCAACTCCTACATTTGATCCAAACACTTGATTCTCATCCAACTTCATGAAAGAAAGGGACAAATCTAGCCTTCTTAAAGGCGTATTTGATTGACGAGGTAAATGTTGTTTGAAAAATAGGCACCTTGCAACTTCGTGGGATCTTCCTCTTTATGTCCTCTAGTTTTGTTGTGTCATCCATTTTTCTTTGTTGACAGTTTCTATCACCCACCCTCCCCGAATGATTTAGAACTTAGATCCTCTCCCTTGCAAGTAATCACCCCTATCTCATGATGTCAATAGGGTGTGGGGTGGTTTTTTGTAGGGGAGGGGATCTAGACGGTAAGATATGTTAGTCCCAATCTTTTAGGGCTTGCATTATTTTATTAGGGTCATGAATCAGGTCCTCATACAAGAACATTCTTGTATGGGCCTGTGGCGGACATGTGTAATCCACTGTCTCTCTCTTAATTGCATTATTCTATGAACTTAGTAGATTCCACATGTCCGTCACAGACCCACATGAGAACGTTGTCATACAAGGATCTGATCTGAACTCCTCCTTTGGTTAACCTTGTTCACTTTGCGACTATATTTGTTTTTCTCTTCTGTATTTAATATTTTTTTTTTGTCACCCAAAAACAAATGCTTTCTTCACAAGGTCTATGGTGCTGAACTATTATAATATCTGAGAGAGAGAGAGAGAGAGAGAGAGAGGATTTTTTTTTTTGATGAAATGAGAGAGAGGATTTAGTTCATTCAGATGGGTTTTCCAAGTTAATGACTGACTGAAGTGAACGAGTTTGCCATATCTCTCCTGGGAGAGACTCCAGGGAGAGAATGGTAAAACAGTCCACGTATCTGTTAGATGGTTGAAAGTAGTATTTCTTATGAAACTTTCAATCTTTACGTATATGTATTAAAAACGATAAAGGTTTAATGCATTTGACTCTTCAACAGTCTTGAACTCCGCCGTCTTGTGAGCCACTCTGACTGCAGTGGATTGGTTCATGTTCTGGATAACGCAACGTCTTCACTGGATTGGGTAGCACTTTCCATTGTTGAAAACATTAATGTTGACGGTTAATGTCTTGTATTATGAGGACTAGGTCATGGGCTGCCTCTGGAAGGTCATGGAAAAGTTTTAGGGTTTACATGCGGTAATTTGAGAAATCTGTATATGTTTATTATGGTTACTAGAAATTCTTTGTAAACAGAAAGACGTGAGAAAGAGAACATGTAACCTTTTTTTCATTGTTAGTGAAAACTACTCTCATCTCTCCTATGGATCTAAACACCTAGTTGAATCACGTAAATACTTGTGTTATAGTTGTGTGTGATTGTTTCTTCTTTCTATTATTTCAGTTTCTACAATTAGTACTTGAGCTACATATTTTATTTCTATTTCGTTCCTTCACACCATTACCCCTTAAACAATGAGGCACACTACCTAGTAGCTGGTGCCTCCAAGTTGAGGGTGTCATGGGTTTGGTTGGCTTCAACCACTCACTTTTGTTGTAAATTTTCCTTTCCTTGGTCAGAGATTCTCCTACGCCGATTTTTGCGAATAAATTTCGAGATAGAGATCAAATTAAAGGTACCTAACAACTTAGGCTCCTACTTCTTTCAAATATCACGGGTAAGTGGGGACAATTTGATTTAATTTTATTTAGATTGCCTTCAAGTTTGAACCTTAAACATATAATCCATGACGATATAGTTTGGGACTATTAAAAAAAGCCACGATATGACTTTGGAGATTGAATTTTCAACTTTCTTGGGGTTGCTTGCAAAGCTGCAAATTTAATTGCTACTTTTTCTCTTGGTTTCTGTTGATGGCAATGCCATAAGTGGAGTATAAAACTTTTACGGAAAAATATGCCTGAATGTTAAATTTTATGTACATCATTTTACTTATAATATAATCATTTGCTTATCTATAGTTAAAAAAATAAAGAGAGAGAAAGAGAGGAAACTTTTGGACACTAATGATGGATGATTAGGAAGTGATCAACTGTGTCCCTCTCCGGAAATTCCATAAAGCAATATGCATGCTTCTCTTGTCGTCTCTATTTGGATCTCTTGGGCATAGTAGCTCCCTGACTTATAAGACATTGATGCTAGCTCCCTTTAGTTACCACTACCTGCAAAGAGACAAGTAGAGATTGGCAATGGCATGAAGTGCTTTTCTTATAAAGAGGTAGGCGATAGGTGGGGAAGTGGAGTGGGGCTCTTCTAGCTCTTAGGGGGTCCACATTATCTTTCTATATAGAAAAATTGATGTTATTTTATGAGGACCACTTTGATCAGAAGAGGAATTTCTTGGAAGTAGAGTAGCGAGATTGTGGGAAGAATATATGTAGTGGTCCCATTAGCAATATATGTTGGGTCTCAATCATCTTCCAACCCACCATGCATGTCATGTTGGATGGTCCAATGGGGGTACATGAAGTATATTAATTGGGTCTGGACCACACCAAGACAGGATCTATTTCCGCTTACTTCTGATATGGAAATGGATGCAGACTTGAGAATCTCATCAATAGGGCTCTTCTAGGATCGTCCTCCCATGCTGAATGGAAGCTGGCTGGCTGACCCATGCACGGCGGACTAAGGGGTTTTTTTTTTGGGTTGGGGGGTGGAGGGGAAGTGCTGGGGCCTGAGTAGTATAGATCAAGGTTTTATATCTTGGCTTCGAGGTTGGTTTTGGTCAGACTTGTAATTGAGACAACTAGGATCTTGTTTTGAGGTTTTGTCATAGAGTGTTTTTTTCAACTAAAGGCATCTCTGGGTTGAAACCCAAGGTCGAAACTTAGGTTTTGTTTCAATGTCAAAAATCTAAACAACTCAGAGATTTTGATTAGTATAAATAGAAGAAGCCATAAATAATAGTAAAAATCCTGAGCTTGACGATGGGTTGGATTCCTGAGCAGAGCCCGACCATAGCCCAATGAAGAAATTCTCGAGTCACATCCATCTTAACTTGACATATGGCATATATGTGAAGTCCTGTATCACATATGTGTACTTTATGATATATATACTAATCGTTACCAAAAAAATAAAAAAAAATAAAAGATAGTGATACACTAATGAATATGCACATTACAAGCATGTATATTTCTTTAAATTGGGTTTGGATCGGCCTGGCAGGCTATACCTGTACCCCCTCCTAAACCACCCCAGTACCCCTAGGGCTGGAATTTCTGAACACTAACCAAGCCCACGAGCTGGAAATAAAAATCCAAGCCAGCGCCCCGC
>NC_056562.1:18985970-18997465 GCF_013358625.1 Macadamia integrifolia
TGTTCTCATACAAGGATCTGATCTGAGCTCCTTCTCCTTTGGTTAACCTTGTTCACTTTGCGACTATATTTGTTTTTCTCTTCTGTATTTAATATTTTTTTTTTTGTCACCCAAAAACAAATGCTTTCTTCACAAGGTCTATGGTGCTGAACTATTATAACATCTGAGAGAGAGAGAGGTTTTTTTTTTTTTTTTGATGAAATGAGAGAGAGGATTTAGTCCACTCAAATGGGTTGTCCAAGTTAATGACTGACTAAAGTGAACGAGTTTGCCATATCTCTCCTGGGAGAGACTCCTGGGAGAGAATGGTAAAACAGTCCATGTATCTGTTAGATGGTTGAAAGTAGTATTTCTTATGAAACTTTCAATCTTTACGTATATGTATTAAAAACGATAAAGGTTTAATGCATTTGACTCTTCAACAGTCTTGAACTCCGCCGTCTTGTGATCCACTCTGACTGCAGTGGATTGGTTCATGTTCTGGATAACGCAACGTCTTCGCTGGATTGGGTAGCACTTTCCATTGTTGAAACATTAATGTTGAAGGTTAATGTCTTGTATTATGAGGACTAGGTCATGGGCTGCCTCTGGAAGGTCATGGAAAAGTTTTAGGTTTTACATGGGGTAATTTGAGAAATCTGTATATGTTTATTATGGTTACCAGAAATTTTTTGTAAACAGAAAGGCATGAGAAAGAGAACGTGTAACCTTTTCTCCATTATTAGTGAAAACTACTCTCATCTCTGCTATGGACCTAAACACCTAGTTGAATCATGTAAATACTTGTGTTATAGTTGTGTGTGATTGTTTCTTCTTTCTATTATTTCAGTTTCTACAACTAGTACTTGGGCTACATATTTTATTTCTATTTGGTTCCTTCACACCATTACCCCTTAAACAATGAGGCGCACTAAGTAACCAGCAGCTGCCTCCAAGTTGAGGGTGTCATGGGTTAGGTTGGCTTCAACCACTTACTTTCTTCGTAGATTTTTTTTTCCTTGGTCAGAGATTCTCCTGGGCCAATTTTTGAGAATAAATTTCTAGATAGAGATCAAATTAAAGGTACCTAACAACTTAGGCTCCTGCTTCTCTCAATATCATGTGTAAGTGGGGACAATTTGATTTAATTTTATTCAGATTGCTTCTCTCAATATCATGTGTAAGTGGGGACAATTTGATTTAATTTTATTCAGATTACCTTCAAGTTTGAACTTTAAACGCATAATCCATGACGATATAGTTTGGGATGATTAAGAAGGGCCACAATATGGCTTTGAAGATTGATGTTTCAACTTTTTTTTGGGTTGCTTGGAAAGCTAGAAATTTGATTTCTATTTTTATCTCTTGGTTTCTGTTGATGACAATACTGTAGGTGGAATAAAAAACTTTTATGTATTTTCTCCATCAAGTATGCCTGGACGTTAAATTTTATGTACATCATTTTTCTTATAATATAATCATTTGCTGATGGCTAAAATATAAAAAATTTAAAAGAAAAAAATGAGAAGAAACTTTTGGACACTAATGATGGATGATTAGAAAGTGATCAACTGTGTCCCTCACCGGAAATTCCATAAAGCAATATGCATGCTTCTCTTGTCGTCTCTATTTGGATCTCTTGGGCATAGTAGCTCCCTGACCTACAAGACATTGATGCTAGATCTCCTTTAGTTACCACTACCTGCAAAGAGACAAGTAGACATTGGCAATTGCATGAAGTGCTTTTCTTCTAAAGAGGTAGGCGATAGGTGGGGAAGTGGAGTGGGGCTCTTCTAGCTCTTAGGGGGTCCACATTATCTTTCTATATAGAACACTTGATGTTATTTTATGAGGACCACATTGATCAGAAGAGGAATTTCTTGGAAGTAGAGTAGCGAGATTGTGGGAAGAATATATATAGCGGTCCTATTAGCAATATATGTTGGGTCTCAATCATCTTCCAACCCACCATGCATGTCATGTTGGATGGTCCAATGGGGGTATGTGAAGTATATTAATTGGGTCTGGACCATCACCAAGAGAGGATTTAATGGACATGGATGCAGACTTGAGAATCTCATCAATAGGGCTCTTCTAGGATCGTCCTCCCATGCTGAATGGAGGTTGGCTGACCCAGGCACGATGGACCAAGGTTTTTTTTTTTTTTTTTCTTGGTTGAGGGGGTGAGTGGTGAGTAGTATAAATCAAGGTTTTAAATCTTGGCTTCGAGGTTGGTTTTGGTCAGACTCGTAACTGAGACAACTAGGATCTTGTTTCGAGGTTTCAACATGGAGTTTCTTCAACCAAGGCCTCTCTGGGTTGAAACCCAAGGTCGAAACTTAGGTTTTGTTTCAACACCCAAGATCTACGCAACTCGGAGATTTCGATTAGTACAACCAGAAGAAGCTATAAATGATAGTGAAAATCGTGAGCCTGACAATGGGTTCGATTCTTGAGCAGAGCCCGACCATAACCCAATGAAGAAATTCTCTCGAATCACATCCATCTTAACTTTTATGACGTGGATGCGAAATCTTTTATCACATATATGTACTTTATGATACATACATTATTAGCCGTTGTTCAAAAAAAAAATAGTATTACACTAACGAATATGCACATTACATGTACACTCCTTTAAATTTGGGTTTGGATCGGGCTGGCAGGCTACACTTGTGCCTCCTCCTTAACCAACCCCATTACCCATGGGCTGGAATTTCTGAACACTAACCAAGCCCACGAGCTAGAAATAAGAATCCAAGCCCCCCAAAAATAAAATAAAATAAAATAAAATTGGACTTGACGTTTGTGGGTTTGATTTTTCAGGCCCAACTTGCAACCTCAAAAGTGCAATAATTTCTCGAAAGGCCCAGTTAGGAAGGTCTTTGGCCTTCCTATCAAGAGGGGAAACCTGAATATAGACTGAAATAGAGTATGACTCATATCTACAAAACTCTCAAGCCACTTCCCTCCCACCGATCCAACGGTTGGGATAACTTGGACATGCATTGCATCCAGCCATTTACATCCCACCCATCCAACGGCTGGGACGAATTGGACATGCATCTCATAGATGAATGGGAGATAAATGATTGACATTGGATAAGATCTTTTTCTCTAAAATGGCATTTGGCAATTTCTCACTCCACATACGATATTCGAATAACAGAAGAAGAACAAAAATACAAACAACTTGTATTCTAATTATATTTATCTTAATTTTATATTTAGCACACACAACTAATACCGCAACTTGAACTATTATATACATCAGGACGACGATCTCACAAAGATGACAATGAGTTTTCATTCCCTGATTCCATCTTTCACATTCAACCAAAAAAAAAAAGATTCCATCTTTCACAGAATCGATCCCTTTTACTGTACAAGAAAATGTAGAGCTAGCTCAGCATGTCTAGATGCACGGGAGGACGTTCTTTTGCTGATACAATAAATCTGGCATCGTCAAAGTAAACGTGTGATTGGTGAAACGAAAGAATGTAGAAGATACAATGAGAACTAAGCAAAAGTTGATAGTTCCCTTTATTTGTTCTTAGACTCAATTGGCACCAAAGGAGAACTCAAAAGTGTAATGCATTTTCAGATGGGATGAGCATCCCTATACTGTACCAACAAAAACAAGACAAACGGATTCTAAATTTCGAATACAATGAAGGGCCTCCCAAGCATGGTTTGAGGAATCGGATCAAAATCGGCCTGAACTAATCTCGATTCTTGACTGATACTATATTGATAGATCGATACAGATGAAGGGTAAAATAGTATTAAAATATATATATATATATATATATATTAAAAACATAGATATTTCTGACCGATCCACATCAACCAATCCCATTCCCATACCGAGTTCTCAAACTATGCTCCCAAGTGAGAAGGCACATTTTATTATTTTAACCACTGGATATATTGGTGTTTAAAAGAAATTCATTGAAGTGCAGGTGTCCAGTATTTTCAAAAGAGATGAGGTTAGGTACACTGTTGACTCTCCTGGAGCTAGACTCAAACAATAGGAGGCATGGGATGGGAGAGGCATAAGGGACTTTTCCAAAGGGAGGAGGAGAGAGAGAAACATGTTTGGGTAAACCGAAGACACACTCAGCCTTTCCCCTAGTTAAAATAAGGGGGGAGGGGCATGGATGAAGTGTACATCCAGTATAAATGAAGAAGGATACCCATGCCTGGATTATGTGGCATGTCAGGAGATCAATCTTGATTGTGGGAAGGGAATAGAACATCATAGCTACATGTCAACATGGTTTAAGATATGGGAATCAACTGAATGAATCATCCAATTCAGAAAAGCATCTACAAGGCCAATCCTGATCATGATTACTACTCATCCAGGAAAACTGAACCGGTCATTATTTCCTTCATTTGGGCACAAAAACACAGGAATTCAAGACACTTGAGTTGAGACTTGAGAACTTCAAAAATTTGAGATCTAAGATCTGCAATCCATTCTCAATCTCATTACTTGAGTGAAGCAGCCCATTTTAGCAATACAGATCAAAATCACGTGTTGAACAGAGTACATACTACACATAAAGGAAGAGAGAATGCTACCTGATCACGTGGCCCCTACGCCAGTGCGAGGGCCAATGGGAGTGTGTGCCTGGCATCCAACAGGTCGGCAGTATGGTCATTTTGGCACCCGTGTCTGGGCGCAGGAGCCCACAAACGGGTAGCGTTCTTTTCTCCATAAATTACATTGGGAAAAAAACTCTTTTGAAAGTGGCCTGCCCAGCTTCACTGTACAATCTCCTTCATTTATGCTGTGGAGATTCTGCCTGTTGAATAAATAGTACATGTTCTGGATTAGTCACTTGAAAAAGTTCAGAGCCTAACTCAATAAAATACTCTCATTTGTGTCGGCATGCTTCCCCATGAACATCCATGCATAGCTACAGTACTCCAACCACTACTGTGCACTATACCTTCATCATGATGGCAAACTGTATTGAGCTTAAATTTCATATGTGAATAAGGGACTTTGGGGTATTTCTTGCAAATGCATACGACATATTTATGTATGTGCAGGCACATTTCAAAATATAAAGGAAAGGGCTCTCGAAAGGACATGGACAAGCATAATTACTGAACTTCAGAAACATAGAAGCGTGAACAAACTCAAAAAAATAAAGCCTTGTTAGATCAAGAGGAATTTGATGCATGGCCATGAAGCCTCTTTCTTCTGTTACTAGAAAAAAAGTTGCTTAGTGGTACCTCTAATTATGTTGTACATATTACGTATGCACCCAGAAGTCAGAATTGAAAACAAAGACAAACTGCAACATGAGCAAGGAACCTGATGTAGACAACAAGGGATACAAAATTTCCAAAATGTCAAACTCAATCCACAGAACACTTTTCATGTATCCCTTAAATAAAGCAGGGTATGAAATTAAGGTTTTGTTGAAAATAAATAACCTACATATTATTTCATTCATTATTAATCCTAATAATATTGACCAAAAGAAAAACTATATCTGGGTTTGGATTTGGGATCTAATCTCTAGTAGAATCATACAAGTAAATATGTATGGGCCAACAAATAAACTGCATTTATTTATATGTATGTTACCAAACAACATGCTTTGGTTGATAAAAGTAATGATTGCCTTGCTTGTTCACAAGTTAATCCATAAATGGGATTTTGTTGAAGAACCTGGGCATTAATTGAAAGAGAACTTTGTAGACTGGATTGAGATTAAAATTGGATCAACTATGGTCTGTGAAACAAAGTCAATTCCTTTGATTGACTTGCAAGGTACAACTTGGACTAATCTCCATAGGGGTTGTGTTTTGGGAAGAGCACTTGCCCACTTGAGTAGCCAATTGAAGAAAGGTGAGCTCACCCAGCAGCTTTGTACTTACTGGTCTCTCCTACTTGCCCTTTTTCAAATCAAAACCTTGCAAGGAACTGATGTCCGTAAGTAATAATCACAGAGCACACAATACTCTTTATAATGGGAAAAGTACTAATAAGTCCACTTATAATTTTAAGATTTTTTAGTCCAAACTAAATATTTCAAAATCCCCCTTCCCCCATCTTAAATTTTTTGCATGAAAATATCCCAAAATTAGGTTGACCGATTCCACACCAGCTTGCCACATCATCAAGCATCCACTTAAAGTGGACATGTTGAGGTAGGGGCATGAATAAATATAATAGAAAACACAGAAGGATTTGTACAATCATCATAAGTGTCAATGTCAGTTGTGGACTTGTTTAAAGCTTGAATTTAGTGCGCATGTTATCCATATCATTATGAAATCATATATTATATTCCATGTTTCTGGCTCTTGAACTTGTCATCGTAATGCTCTGAAAACTTGTGTGAAAATATGGGATTATTTGACAAATAAGAATCAATGAAAGATCATGAAGGTAAGCTCTATCCATATCTAGGATAATTTTAACTGTACAATGGTGAGATACCAAATTATCTTCCTCACATTGCAAAACATTGAGAGTTTGTTTAGAACTACAACAGCATGTAAGAACATTCTTTTCTCTCAAAAGTTGAAGCTTGCAAATATAAGAAGAGGAAAAACAAACTAAAGATGTGGCTTGAAGGCCTTGAACAACCTAGTTTTGGGAGTTTGTTTAGATGAGAGAGAGGACATAGGTCAACCTAGTTTTGGGACCATTTTGTTTCAAAATTTTGGTATGGAGGGAGACACTTTTGGGATATTTGTACATAGCAAAGGAGTTCTAAGAATATAATAAGTCTCCTTATTAGTATTTTTCCCAAATTCTAAAGGCAAAAGTATCTTTGGATGGACATGTTAAGATAGTTTTCTAGATGACCATGACTAATTAGCCCTATGGAAGGCTGAAATGGCAATTTCGACTGCTGGATATGTAGAGAAAGATCTTAATTGACCAAGTGTAAAATTTCATAATATAATTCAATCATTTACCCCTCCCTTGGAATGAGATACCCTGTGTAAGTCCATAAATATATCCCCTTGTGGCCCATATAGACTCTTTACGGTCCTTAATAAATGCTTAGTTTCCCACTATATGAGCTAAAACTTGACACATGACTAGGCAGCCTTGGGATTTACTTACCAACAAATTTTCACTCCATTTTAGCTCCAGTGAAGTGCAATATTGCGGGAAGGAGCGTCACACCAAGGAGCATTGTTGGAAGCTTCATGACTGTCTTGCTGATACATCTAACAAAGGATGAGGTAAGGGTCGTGCCGGTACTCCTCGTAAGGCCAACCATACTGAAGTCCCAGACTCTGACTCTGCTCCCAGCATCTCTGCAACCTTACTATCATCTGATGAGCTCACTACCATTCAGCGCCTTCTAACACATCCGGACTCTCCTGCACTTCTATTGCGAGCTCTGCCCATTCCACCCCTTCTAGGTCAGGTATCTCGTTCAATGGCCATACTATGTTTATCTCTTTTAACCCCTGGATTATAGATCCGATTATATGACATGTTGCTTGCTTCTTTTCTCACTGTACACTACCTGTCCTGGTAATGGTAAGGTCAAGTTGGCTAATGGGACTTATTCCACAATGTTGGGAAAGGGTCATTGTTAGTTGCACTCCTACTTTATCCCTTTCCAGTTTCCACTGTATTGCATGTTCCCTCTTTTCCTACTAACCTATTGTCCATTAGTATTCTTACTTCCAGTATTGATTGCAAAATCATATTTTTTCCGTTTCATTGTGTTTTTCAAGATCTGGTGACAGGGGCAAAGATTGGCTCTAGAAGGGTGCGTGGTGGTCTATATCTGCTTGATGATGACTTGGCGTTGATCTTTGTTCAAGCTCTTTAAACATCCTCTATGTCACCTCCCCTATTTGAGTTGCTAGAATAACACTATCGGTTGGGACATCCTCTTTTGGGAACTTTAGCAAGGCTTTTTCCGTCTTTTAAGCATTGTACTTCGAGTCGGTTTTTCATGAGGCATGTGTATTGGCTAAACAAACTCGAACCACTTATTGTTTCTGGAAATAAAAGTGCCACTCCTTTTTTAATGATACATTCTGATATTTGGGATCCAATCCCGTCAATCAATGGTTATAGGTGGTTTGTTTCTTTTATTAACTGTCATTCTCGTACCACTTGGGTTTCTATGATGCAAACCAAGGGCGAGACCTTCCATTGTTTTTAGCAATTTCATCAGATGGTTCAAACTTAGTCTGGTGCTACCATTAAGATCCTTCAAAGTGATAATGGCCATGAATACTTCGAAGGGTCCTTTTAGGCTTACCTTTCTGCTCATGGGATGATCCATCAAACCAGTTGTGACGATACACCTGCTCAGAATGGCATTGCAGAGAGGAAGAATCACCACCTATGTGAGGTAGCCCGCTCTCTTATGTTTGAGATGCATGACTGTGCACAAAACCTCCCCTTTTATAATTTTTTAGGAAAATTTATGAATCAGTAAAAAGGCTCTACAAGGAGTTGGAAGAATCTCTCTTAAGATGGGGGTGAAGGTGCATACTTAATCTCCATTATATAATGTAATTCCTAAATTTCTCTCATAGCTCAAGTATTGTCAATGCAAATGAACAAGTCTTAGAAAACAAAATGGAAGTAAAGAAGGAACTCTACCCAAATCTCGTTTAATTATTTTCGATGATCTTAGAGATGTCTTTTGCCATGATATCTAGTTCTTACGACGATTAACATTTAGCTTAGAAAGATTCACTTGTTAAATATTTTTGCCTAATATTCCCTATCACAATATCCCCCTACCCATACCTTTGCTAATGACATTATAACCCTTGACCCTTCTACTTTTGTTGTATGTAAAGATAATTTTCCTTCACGTAATCTCTTCACCCATTGTTTTTGATGATCTGATGAGACAACTGGAACAATGATCCACTACATGATCTCATTATTATTTTCCCTATTATGGAATAATTGAAATACCTTTTCTGAATCCCGTACAGCCACCAGAACCTATGAATTAAACCGTGGGTGAAGAAATACATGATCCTTTCATTTTCCAATATGAAGTGATGCGATTCTTACTACGGCCCTTTTGATCAACCGGATGCCTTCTTCGGTTCTCACCTTCCGCTCCCCTCTGGATCTACTCCATTGCTCCGTTACTTTTCCTATTCCTTCCAAGGTATTCGGTAGTGTCTGTTATGCTTGAGATCATTACCCTTATGGGAAGTTTGATCCTCGTGGTCTTTGATGCATTTTTCTGGTGTATGCTGTTAATCATAAAGGCTATCAGTGTTTTCATCATCCTACTCGACATTGATTTGTGACTATAGATGCTATCTTTCATGAATTTGCGTCATTTACATTGCATCACCTCTTCAGGGGGAGTCTTCGTCCATTGGGGAAGATGTGTCACCTTTTGAACTTGCTATTCCTGTCAGTATACCGTTTCAGGGGAGAGTGACACTCCTACTTCACCTCGACTAGAGATATGTGTTATAGTCATAGATAACACTCATACCGCTACACATCCAACATTTGTCCTACTATGCCAGTTGTCTCCTCTCGGGCCCGATCTTATCCCCTTGGACCCAGGTAATTCTCCTTCTCCTTCTGTTGATCCGTCTCTTGAGTTGCCTATTGTTGTTCATAAAGGCATTAGGTCTTGTAATTTACATCTTATTGCTAAAATTGTTTCTTATGACTACCTTTCTCTTTCCTACTATAGTTTTGTGTCTTCTCTATCCTCTGTGTCCATTTCCCATACCTACTAGAAAACGAGTGCAGACTCACAATGGCAGACAGCTATGGTTAAAGAGATGCAAGCTCTAATAAAGAATGACGCATAAGATCTAGTGCGTCTTCCCTTATAAAAGAAGACAATTGGTTGGGTCTTCACAATGAAATAGAAGGCTGATAGTACAATGGATTGGTACAAGACCAGATTTATTGCCAATGACTTCACTCAAACCTATAGGATCAACTACCAGGAGACATTTGCTCCAGTTTCTAAGATGAACACACTCTGTGTTATCTTAGCTTGTGCAGCCAACTTAGATTGGGATCTCTAGCAACTAGATGTGAAGAATTTATTTCTTCATAGGGAACCTGAGGAGGAAATGTATATAGACATTCCTCCTAGGTTCATTTGCTTTAAAACCCAAGGGAAGGTATGCAAGCTGAAGTGTGCATTGTATGGGCTGAAGCACCTCATGCTTGGTTCGGGCGTTTCCACAAGACTATGATTGCTAAAGGCTACTCTCAAAGCAATATCCATCACACTTGGTTCATCAAGAGATCTGGTAGGAAGATTGCTATCCTGATAGTCTATTTAGACGATATTGTGGTTATTGGTGATGGAAAAGATCTCTTGCCTTAAGAGATACTTGGGTGAGGAATTCAAGATTAAAGATCTAGGACAGCTTCGTTACTTCCTTAGTATTGAAGTTAACAGGTCTTCTCGTGGGATCTACTTATTTCAATGGAAGTACGTGCTTGACCTTCTTTCTGAGATAGGCATATTGGGGTGTGAGTTGGCAGACACTCCTATTGAAGGTAACGGTCTGAGTAGCAATGAAGGTGACACCATGGATAAGGGGAGATATCAGAGATTAGCGGGCCGTTTGATCTATCTTTCTCATACACTCTGACATAGCATTTGTCATCAACCTGGTTAGTCAATACATGCATCATCCCTACTCAACTCATATGGAAGTTGTTGTCCCGTTACTTGAAATATGCCTTAGGACGTGGCGTCCTTTTTTCCCCTCATGATCACCTTCGGGTGGAGGCCTTCACAGATGCTGATTGAGTAGGTCCCCCTGATAACCGCAGGTCTACTATTGATTATTGCACTTTTGTTTGTAGTAACCTTGTTACATGGCGAAGCAAGAAGCAAGCCGTGGTTACCCGTTAAAATGCCAAAGCAGAGTTCCGTGCTTTGGCTCATGGCATTTCTGAGCTCCTATGGCTTCATTGTCGTCTCACATATTTGATTGTCACTGCCACCCTTCCTATAAAGCTCTTTTGTGAAAGCAAATTTTCCATTAGTATTGCTCATAAACCTATGTATGATCGAACCAAGCATGTGGAGATCGATTGACACTTCATCAAAGAGAAGCTAGATAGAGATCTCATCACTGTGCTTTTTGTTCCCAGTAGTGAACAACTGGATGATGAATTTACTAAAGGTCTTAGCAGTTAGATGTTTCATCCTATTATCTGCAAGTTGGGCATATGTGATATCTATGCACCGGCTTAAAGGGGAGTATTACGATAATGGGTTTTAAGGAAAATGTGAGATTTAAAACAAGTCCTTAAGTCCTTAAGCCATTTAATGGTCCTTTTAATATTCTAGAACTTTCTCTCCATTATTATAAAATAAAGGGGGGTTGGTGTCATATTTGACACAAGTCATTATCCCATCCAACAGTTCAAAACCCAAACAGCCCAATATTAATTAAAAGTGCATTTGTAGTAGAAGTGCGGCAGCTCAATAAAAGGTCAACCCAAAAAATATTCCAATTAACCTTTGCGGGAGACTTTTTTTTTTTTTTTTTTTTTT
>NC_056562.1:18997492-19025562 GCF_013358625.1 Macadamia integrifolia
ATCCTTCACTTCAGAGGACCTAAAATGTCCACATGAAGAAATCATCTAGCAACAATTGTCTTGTCCATGCGTGCAGGCAGGTTTCCAGTGCATACATACCTCAATGTAGCTATCCCCTCCTCCAAACATCCCATTCCTTCAAATATAGATGATAAATCCGTTCGCACATGAACAATGTCATTGTGAATGCAGCACCTATCAATGGAAATAATATCAATAACCATTAATGTAAACAATGAGAAGGAAAAAAATGCAATTTTCTATTTAAATCACAAACATAATGCTATGCCTGGCATAATATAAAAACAGATCAAAGAGCTAAATCATGAGTTCTTAATGGTTCTTGACATGCAGATGAACCAGGTGTCTCGCTGAAATTTGATTTGGTCCTTATAGAAGTTCGGTTTATGAAGTAAATTTGTGGTGAAACCGTTAGCCTTGCTCCTTGTCTCCTTAATCATTATTACGTGAGTACGAACTAAAATAAAGTAGAACCTTTATGCTAAAGGATTAATCCGTAAATGGGGATTTCATTGAAGAATCTGGGCATGAATTGAAGGGAAAGTGTGTCTAACGGATTAAGACTAAAAATTGGATCTAGTAGGGTTTGTGAAACAAAGTCTGTACCTTTGATGGACTTGAAAGCTACACCTTGGACTAATTTCCATAGGGGTTGTGTTTTTGGGAAGGGCACTTGCCACTTGAGTAGCCAATTGAAGGAAGGTGGCTCACCTACCAGCTTTGCACTGACTGGTCTCCCTTATTTTCCCTTATCCGAATCAAAACCTTGCAAGGACCTTGTTTCCTTAAGTAATAATCACAGAGCAGACAACAATCCTTTTCGCTAAAAAGATTACTTGCTGTCACTTTTTTATTGGGGAAGGAGAAGTTATTAGGGTGTGGGGGACTGAAGAACAAAGGGCAAAAACCCCTCAAATTTTACTGAGTTAATGGAGTCTTAGCAACCAAAAACAGAAGATGAAAAAAAAATCAAAACTATATCACACAAACAGAGGCTACTAAAATTGCAAACAAAAACCAAAAAGTCCAACTCATCATTTCACACACACACACACTACATATATGGGAAATGATTCTCTGTCCAGGAGCATGGTCTACACCACACACACACACACTATATATATATATGGGAAATGATTCTATGTCCAGGAGCACGGTCTACACCAGTGCTCCTTGTGTCTATCTCTCTCCTCTCCCGAACAAAGGGCATGGATGCTTTTTCACAGAGGGAGGGGAGAGAAAGACAAATGGGAGCGCTGATGTAGGCCACATTTCCAAAGAGAATTCTTTTACCCCCATATCTATATATATATATATATAGAGAGAGAGAGAGAGAGAGAGAGAGAATCATACCTAGAATGAAGAGAAAGATACCTAGAATGACTAAAGCTCCCTTGCGGATAAGATCCGATTTGTAATGACGAGCGAGAAAGAGAGAGAGATATATGCCTAGAATGAATAAAACTCCTCTACGAAGAAGATCAGACCTGTAATGATCGATGATTAAATATTCAAGTAGAAACAAAAAGATTACATTTGAAGTACCTAAAAACTTGAGATATTTTGGTCATTTCAGTGTCGTGTTAAAATATACTAACATCCAAACATAATTTTGTCAATGTTAGGTATCTTAAATGTAGACACCCTAAACGTTGGACACCTCAAATTTATATTTTTAAACATTTGGTACCTTAAACATGGATACCCTAAATATTAAGTCTCTCGGGCATCATTTATTGATAGAAGGGAAACTCATAAAAAATATTTAAATGGGAAAGTACTAATGAATCCACTTTTTATAATTCCAATACCTCTTAGTCCAAACTAAATATTTCAAATGATCTTTCCCCCATCTCAATTTTTTTACAGGAAAATGTCCAAAAGTTAGGTTGATCAATTCCACATCAGCTGTGTCACATCATCAAGCATTGAGATAGGGGCATGAATAAAAACATTAAAACTTAGGCTGAGTTTGGTAGTCATCCAGAAAAACTTTTCTGACTTTTTTCCATTCTATGAGAACAAAAAACGGAATAAAGCGTTTGGTGTCAACTTAGTGTTTTTCAGTTTTTTTGGAACGAAAAGGGAAAAAACTATGTTTACAGCCTGATCTCTATCTTCAGAAGGAACTTCACTCACAGCTTGCCGAGCAGAAGTCTCAGGTTCAATACCCTTTGTGTTTGGAATATCTGATCAAAAACGCTAGAAACACAAAATGATGGAACAATGAAACCTTGTTCCGTCATTTCGGCTTCGTTCCAAATACAAAAAAAAAGTGAACTAGGGTAATCGTCCTGAAACAGGTTCAGCAAACACCTTTTTTTTTTTTTTTTTTTTTTTTTTAAACAGAATTTTGACACAAATTGATAATTCTGTTTTTGACACGAAACGTCGTTTCTAGAACTGAATGACTACCAAACGCAGCCTTAGTAAGTTTTCTACAATCATCATAAGTGTCATTTGTGGATTAATTTAAAGCTTAAATTTAGTAGGCATGTTATCCATATCATTACCTAATCATATATTATATTCCACGCTATATGACTCATGCACTTGTCTTCATGATGCTATGAAAACTTGTGTGAGAAGGTGGGACTACTTGAAAAATAAGAACCAAAATGACAGATCATATGGTTAAATGCATGGTGGTTTGTACAGCTGAGTGGACCATCAAATTTTACATCAAAAAAATATCTGGACCATAAAATTTGACATACAACATATCTAGGATATTTTTATCTATGCAATGGTAAGATACCAAACCATCTTTCCGACATTGTAAAACAATGAGAGTGTGTTGAAAGCTACGCCAACATGTAAAACATTCTTTGTCTCTCAAAAATAGAAGATTGCTGGTATGAAAAGAGGAAAAAAACCTAGTCTTGCGAGCTTGTTTATGAGAAAAGAGGAAAGAAATATAGAAATAAAAATACATTGATCAAACTATGTTTGGGACCTTTTTGTCTCAAAATTCTGAAACAGAGGGAGACACTCTTGAGATATTTATAAATAGGAAAAAGGAAGCCAAAAAGGCAGTGTAGCCCCTATTGCCAGGGGAGGGTAAAATAATTGCCCCATACCCATGAAAGGTGGAAATCCTATCGCTGTTGATGTTTCAGTGTGCTCTCCCATTAGCCTCCATGTTGGCACAAGGGCGCATGCTACCTTTTAGGGAACCCTCTCCCTTATAAATCTATAGCAAAGAAGTTCTAAGAATATGAGAAGTGTGCTTATTAGTATTTTCTCAAATTTTGAAGGCAAAAGTATATTTAGATAGACATGTTAGGATAGTTTTGTAAACCATCGTGACTACTAATTTGCCAAGTGGAAGGGTGCTCTAACAATTTCAACAGTTGGATATGTAAGGAATGGTCTTAAGTGGTCATGTGGAAATTTTCATATACAAATTCAAACATTTACCCTCCCACGTGATAAGGATACCATACCCCATTTAAGTCCAAGCATCCCAAGGTGGTCCTTAATTAAATGCTTAGTTAGCCACTTGGCAAACTCTGTCCAGACTGAAACTTGAGTAGGTAGCCCTGGGATTTACTTGCCAACAAAATTTTCACTTCATTCGGCTTTGCCACATGGTGAAAAGAAGTGTCATATAGTCCAGAACTGTTCAGAAAAAATGGGACTCAATTATAAAAGCAAACAATTCTGGGTTGTTGTAACAGAGAGAGTGAAAGGTAATGTACCTTGAAGAAATACGACGATGTGATACTGTATGTCTCGGGTTTGACTTGATGTCATCAATGTATAAGCGGAAACCGGCATACCCACCATATGCCTGTTGCTTTATCATCATAAAATTCAGATCCGGAAATTTTTCCAACTGCGTAGACCCTGTCGTATTCAATAAAATCAAAGATTTTCCAACTGCGTAGACCCTGTCAGATCCATTAACAGCTTGAATCTCAGTTAGCTTCTTGCAAAATTGAACTGTTAGCCGCCATAAATTTTTTAGGTTCGACAGATCTGGTAATCTTCCCAAAGACTCACACTCTTCAATAAACAGTTGCACCAAAAAATCCAATCTGTCAACACCATGAATCTTGGTTAGGTTCTGACACTTCCTAATACATAGAAAACGTAAGTTTTTTAAGTTTGATAGATCCGGTAATCTTTGAATGGTCATGCACCATCCTATACTAAATTCTCTCAAGGATTTCAATCTGTCAAGACCTGGAATTTCAGTCAACTTCCCACAATCTGCAATCGTCAATACCTGCAACTTGTTCAAGTTTGAAAGATCAGGAAAAGTTTTTAATGCAAGGCAACCCACTATCTGCAACTCCTCTAGAGAGTCTATTCCCTTGTCTTCAAATTCAATATCTGATATGCCGCAGTCAAAGAGGATTAATTTCTTTAGGTTTTTCCAGCCTGCCAGTTTTTTAAACCTTTTTAATGAGCTGCCCTGCATGGTGAACAACACCTGGGAGTCCAATCTCTTATCAACACCTTCAAATTTTTCTAGGTTGTGGCACTGTTGAAGACATAATGTCTCAAGATTTCTCAAACCTGATGTAGTTGATAGTTTTCTAATTGACCCACAAGAAGAGACATGTAGGCTGATCAAACTTGAGGGAAGATCTGAGATGTATTGAATTGAAGAGCAATCACTAACACAAAGGTGGGTCAAACTTGGGGGAAGATCTGAGATGTATCGAATTGAAGAACAGGAACTAAAATCAAGGCTGGTCAAACTCAAGGGAAGATTTGGTATGTATAGAAGCTTCCTGCATCCTGTAAAGTTCAATGCCTTTAGATTTTTCAGACTTGAAAGCATTGGGAGTGAACTTATCGACTGGCAAGAAGAAGCATCTAAAGAATTTAAACTCGGAGGAAGATTTGGAAGGGATTCAAGTCTAACACATCCACTTAGATCAAGTGTTCTCAAGGAGATCATGCAGTCCAGTTTCTCCGGCAGCTTATTTAGACTTTCGCAGCCCTTTAAATTGAGTTCTTTGAGAGAAGTCAACTGAACAATTTCCCTTGGGAGATCCACCAGACTCTTGCAGCCACTCATGTCTAATTTGACTAAGTTCTTAAGATAACCAATGGATGTGTCGATCTCAACCAATTTTGTAGAGTTTTTGAGAATCAATACCTCCAAGTCTCGAGGAAGATTTGGAAGGGATTCAAGCCCATGGCATCCACTTAAATCAAGTTTTGTCAAGGAGATCATGTGGCCCAATTTCTCTGGCAGCTTATTTACACTAATGCATCCCTTTAAATCGAGTCTTTCAAGAGAAGTCAACTGAAGAATTTCCGTTGGGAGATCCACTAGACTCTTGCAGTCAATTATATCTAATATGACTAAGTTCCTGAGATAACCAATGGATGTATCGATCTCAACCAACTTTTCACAGTATTTAAGAATGAATACCTCCAAGTGTCGATTTCCAGAAAGATCAGGAGTTCTAGTTAGCCGATGACAAGATGTGAGACTAAGATATTTGAGATGTACTGCCATCTGCAAAATATAATTAATAGTAACATATATGATTAGTAGGAAGGATTAAAAAAGTTTTATCAAAGACATTTTGAAATGGGAAAAAGGACTCTGTCTGGGAGTATAGCGGTGGCGCCCAAACACAAAGGCAGGCAAAATGATCGCCCCAACCCCATGAAAGGTGGAAATCTCCACCCTGTTGATGCTTCCAGATGTGCTTCCATTGACCCCATGCTGATGCAGGAGCCGGTCTCCCGGATAGAGAACTCTTCCCCAAAATGAAATAAACAAAATTAAATAAAAAAAATAAAAAAATCTTTGAGACCTTGATTCAGTTCCAACCCATCCATTTCTTTGTGATTTCACAATGTGATAGATTGAGAACGGCCAGTTTTCGTGGATGAAAATTGGTTTGCACATGTTGTTCATGGCAGCATGTCCAACTAAGCCACCTTAATTCTGAAAAAGAAAACATGAAGTTCCCAGAAAATTTTCGAAAGTCAACTTGGAGTATCCTCAGTTTTGTCATCGCGGCAAATCCTTTACCACTTATCAAACATTGGCTCTTTGATCTGTGGCTGAAGTCTATACTGAGTCCTTCAACATTACTTGTTCCCTACAAAATAGAGAACCTTGATAAAATACCTAACTAAGGCTGTTGTAATAACCCAAGAAAAAGGCATTCAAATCCTTCAACATCTCTTGTTCCCTACAAAATAGAGAACCTTGATAAAACATCAAACTAAGGTTGTTGTAATAATAACCCAAGAAAAAGGCATCAAAGGCATAACCCACTAACATCTCAGTAAAAATAACATATATGTATTCAATACCTACCGTTTGCGTTTCAAGTACATCCAAGACTTCTTCTTGAGACCATATCCGAGTACGCTTCCCTGGCTCTTTTATGCTCTCTTGGCGAACAATTTCCCTTCCAAGATCCCGAAGTAGATCATGCATCCTTAATTTACCATTTTCACTAATTGTTACTAAGGACCTTGCACAAAGAGTATGAAGTGCTATTTGAGGAGAAAAATTGCACCCATCCCATATATGGCATGCAAGATCTTTGTCCATTCCAATGAAAAAACAAGCAGTATCAAGAAACATTTGTTGTTCCTCATCATCTAATCCATCATAACTTATTTTCAATCTTTTCATGATATTATTATTGGGAATTTTTTGCAACTTTTTTAACATGTCTTCCCATACTGATTTTTCCGTAGAAAATAAAGATGAACCTAATACTTCAAGAGCCAAGGGAAGTCCTCCGGTAATTTTCATCATACCTTTTGAAAGATCCAAATAATCTTCTAGAGGTTGATCCCTTTGAAATGCATGATGGCTAAAAAGTTTAATAGAATCATCAAAATTCATAACATTGGGCTTGTAAATCGCATCTACTTCTTGAGCACATAAAATAGCCTCATTTCTGCTTGTGAAAATGATCTTACTACCAATACCAAACCATTTACGGTCGCCAACTAAACACTTCACATTAATATCTTGATCCACATCATCAAGAACAATAAGAACTTTTTTCGTACGAAATCTTTGCTGGAGCACCTTAATGCCATCTTCCACACTGGTAATATTATGATTTTTTTGTTTCAAGATATCAAAGATAAGTTGGTTTTGCAAATGGGCAATCCCATAGCGTTGAGCATTTTCTTGAATATTTTCAATAAAACTATATCCTTCAAAGTTATGAAAGATTGTATTGTAAACAGCCCTAGCAATCGTTGTCTTTCCAATACCTCCAAGGCCATGGATCCCCACAATTTTTATATCATCAGATTCCATGTTTAACAACATCAACACATTTTCTATCAGTGATTGGATTCCAACTAGGTTGTTAGAGACAATCAAGGGCCTCTTGTTCAATTCACTCCAAACTGTTTTAACAACTATTTTTATTAACTTCCCTTCATGCCTGCATAATTCAAATAAAACAAGTAAATATTTGGATGATGAATAATATAACATAAAGAAATGAATCATAAAATTCAACATTGAAGAAACCATATTCGAATTATGTGAACTGAAGTAAGTATCAAGTCATACTATATTTTTTGCATCTTATTTTTATGTTTATATTTTATAGTTATGCTCCGTCAAATTTTTTCACAAGGAAACAAAAAGTATAGCATGGATACCAAACTTTAGGTAGTGAGATTTGAGAATCAGAAACAAAGAAGAGGAAAGAAGATAAAGAAATTGGAGAGTAAGAATCTACCACCAGCCACTCTCTTTATATTAATTATGAAATAATTGCATACTTTTAATACGACTCTAAAGACATAAATATGAGTAGGAATTTAAAGCCTAATCATAACATGAAACTTATTTAGACTAGGAAACTAACTCCTCCTAACTCACTTGGACTAGGACTCATTCTACGATGGGGACACTCCCCCTATCATGGACTCATATTCCAACACTCCCCCTCAAGCTAGAGTATACATGTACTAAAAAAAATACTCCAGCTTCAACCAACAAGAATAGAAAATCAAATGCATCCCCAGTCTTGAATAGTAGTTGTTGACTCCAATGAACAATAAGAACTTCAATCAACCACCATAAAAACAATAGTAATATCAACTCAGACACACCAACATCAGCAGCATCAGTAGATAAAAAATGTAGTGCCAAAGCATCACCAACGAACAAAGGGACGGTAGATAATCATCAACATGTGCAGTACTTGATCTTCAAGAGGAGGAAACTTGATCTTTAATGTATGAGGAAGACTCAATCTCCAAAGGAAGAACCAAAAGTTGAAAAAATTGTAGATATCATCAACCGCAATCCAAAATACCATAGCAGCAAACAGGTAACAATGATAGATGCTCTCTTATAATTGTGGAACTTGATTTACAATATGGGAAGACAGGATCTTCAAAGAAAGGAATCAATTCAATCGTACAAGGTGGATAGCCAATCTTCAAAAACACAATATCATGCTTTAAAAAAGGTAAAGATGGAGGGCAGCAACTTAGATTCTTAAGAGATCACCTCATTAGTGTTATTCTTCAAATCTAAAACCATTACTGAAGACATGAGCTAATAAATAATCTTCACTGGCAAAAATCTTCAATTGATGAATTGTGCAGAGCAGATAAAATCTCTAATCTCCCCCTCACATGTAGTGTTACACGTGAACAAATAATTCCAATAATCAGCATCTCAAATAAACTCTTAACCAAGAGTATTGAATAAAATAATGTTTAATCTCTCCATCACAGCAACAAAGCTAAACAAACAATTTCCAATTACCATGGCATGCCAATACCAATGCCAAAAACACTGTCAAACCCAAAGATGTGATTTTGGGCCCACTAAAGCAATATAATGGAACATGTATATGCCTAAAAGCAATTCTGTAATTACTTCATGCAATTCCCAATTGATGCGGAACCTAGGTCAAAATATCCAATTGGGTTTGGTAACCCATCCAAGTTCATAATAGGCAATAACAAGGGGCCATGGAAGAACAGTAATTAACCAAAATGTCCAAAATTAAATGGTAAATTTGTAAATTTCTCAATATTACAAGGGAGTGATAATACCGTAAATAGGTTGAAGACTTTGAGAGAGTGGCATCATGGTAAATAAATTGAAATTTCAAAGGGGAATGGCATTCTTGTAATTAACCTCAAGTTCCAAAGTGGGATGGCAATTTAGTAATAAAGGGAAACTTCAATTAAAACCACAATCCAAGGCCAAAGGGTAAATTGGGAATGACAAAACACTCAATGGCAATATGTAAATTAGAGGGTAAAGGTGGGGCATTGATATGGAAATTTGAATATTAAAATAAAAGAAGACATAAGAAAGGAGTGTAAGAAACGTATGAGTGACATGGTGATGCAAGCCCCGACCAACACATGAAGTTTAACCCAAGGCCTAGCATTTACCTTAGCCCATGATTAAACATTTCTTAGTCTTTACTATGTAATTTAAAGTTTAATCACAGCCATAGAAGCTCAAATGTAATCGACGATAGAGATGTCGTAGGAGCTTTTAGGGTTGGAACTCTTCACATCCTTAGTGGATTTCCACCTCAACTTCTTTGACTCCTCAACTTGTGAGCTCAATTTTGACATTTGAGTTAGCATTGGAAAGCTACAAAGAAAGCTCATGTGGAAGTCAATACTCATCTTGAAACAAGAATCAAAGTATTGAGTCTTGTATCAAGGCATTGGAAGCCCTCAACTCTTGAATCAAGGCATGGAAGGCTTCAACAAGTGGAAGACCTCAACTACATTTTCTATTTTTAAGATATCTATTGAGTTTTTATTTTCTAATGTATCTTGTGATTGGTCCATGTCACAAATTTGAAATTCTAAATAATGGTTGTAGTCGCCTAGGTTAAGGGTTGTAGTCATATATAAAGAAGACAAATTTTGAGTTGGAGACAAGACAATTGAATCAAAGAAAAATTTAAAGTTGCTCCAAGCTTCTTATGAACCTAGAAGAGTTCTTCTGACGAAATCAATTTGTGTTTCACCCATCCTTGAAGAGATTGGGCTTTCAATAAGCTTAGAAGAGCTAAACCTTCAACCTTGAAGAGTTGAAGTCACACCCCTCAAAGATCCAACCTACAAAAGTTGAATTTTTGAAGCAATTATTTTCAGATTCGGCTAGTGTAAGTGTAGTAACTTGGAAGTCCTTTTAAGCCATTTTTTATCCATAATCTCAACAATTCCTATTTCACAAACGTTGTAGCCCCACTTCTTATCTTTAATTCTTAATTTGAATCACCCCAATACGATATCAGATAATAGAGATATCCCTAAATTACTGGCCAAAGGTCATTCTATCTAAAATTGGTTTCATCTACGAAGTCAGGTACTTTCCCGATCCTTGTAATCAAGCAATCCCGTGAGGGAGATTGCATCATTTGGTATCAAAGCTTTGGAGGAGAGAACCATGTCTTCAAATCAAACAAGCGGTAGAGATAAAATTTTTCAACATCAACAACATATTGCTAAATTAGCTTTGAGGTCGAGAAGTTGCAATTTCAGCATCAAGTGGTTGGTTTGATTCTTGAGATTGAACGATTGAATAAAACCTCATGTCATTCAAAATTTCAATTAAGAAGACATCAAGATTGTTTTCAATCTTTCAAAGAGTCAAAAATATGTTCATGCAAAAAGTATCAATGACAACAAACCAAAATTCTCAAAATCGATTTCAATCAATGGAGAAATTTTGAATTGTTCATCTATCATTTCTGAGGAAAGTGATTACACTTCACCAAGCAAAGTTCAATCTAAGCCAAGTGTTATCGAAGATGATCACATTAATATCCAGGTTGATTTAAGAGAACCTCCCAAGTACGATGAGTACCCGGATGAGGAAGTCAACGAAGATAGAAGTTTTGAGACACTTGAACCAGAATTTGTTTCAGAATGTGTACTTGAAGACCATGAATTATTTCTTATGTCTAATAATTCTTTTCTAGATTCCCACATGAAGAAGGCAACGTTGACGGCAAAGTTCATGATTGATATGACAAAGAGTTCATCGGTTCCTCAAGTTGAGTATGTTGATCCATTTTTGGAGATGTCTTCGCCTTCAGTTAGAGTTAAATTTGTCGGCGTCATGAGCAACATCAACAAACCAAATATGGATGTGTTATATAATCAAACTAAAAATGACATATATGAATCAATTTTGTTCATGTATATCAAAATGGAGATGATCAACCAACCTGTGACCAAATTGCACAGTCAGTTTTGTGCATTCAACAAATCAAATGGAGATGCTATCTTGTTCCCATTTGATCCTGGTGGCACACAAGGAGATTTTAGGATGGGTGAGAATTCGGGACGAATTCTTTTGAAGAATGGGAGAATAAAGCAGGCTCCGACCAACACATGAAGTTTAGCCCAAGGCCTAGCATTTACCTTAGCCCATGATTAAACATTTCTTAGTCTTTACTATGTAATTTAAAGCTTAATCTCAGCCATAGAAGCTCAAATGTAATCGACAATGGAGATATCGTAGGAGCTTTTAGGGTTGGAATTCTTCACATCCTTAGTGGATTTCCACGTCAACTCCTTTGACTCCTCAACTTGTAAGCTCAATTTTGGCATTTGAGCTAGCGTTGGAAAGCTACAAAGAAAGCTCACTTGGAAGTCAATACTCATCTTGAAACAAGAATCAAAGTATTGAGTCTTGCATCAAGGCATTGAAAGACCTCAACTCTTGAATCAAGACATGAGAGACTTTAACAAATGGAAGACCTCAACTACATTTTCTATTTTTAAGATTTCTATTGAGATTTTATTTTCTAATGTATTTTGTGATTGGTCCATGTCACAACTTGAAACTCTAAAAGATGGTTGTAGTCTCCCAGGTTAAGGGTTGTAGTCCTATATAAAGAGGACAAATCTTGAGCTGTAGAAAAAGACAATTGAATCAAAGAAAAATTTTAAAGTTGCTACAAGCTTCTTATGAACCTAGAAGAGTTCTTCCTATGAAACCAAGTTGTGTTTCACCCATCCTGGAAGAGATTGGGATTTCAATCAGTCTAGAAGAGCTGGGCCTTCAACCTTGAAGAGTTGAAGTCACACCCCTCAAAGATCCAGCCTAGAAGAGTTGAATTTTTTAAGCAATTATTTTCAGATTCGGACTGTGTAAGTGTAGCAACTTGGCAGCCCTTTTAAGCCATTGTTCATCCATAATTTCAACAATTCCAATTTCACGAAAGTTGTAGCCCCACTTCTTATCTTTAATTACCAATTTGAATCACCCCAAACCGACATCGAAGCAGAAAGTTATCTCCAAATTACTGGCCTAAAGTCATTCTGTCTGAAATTTGTTTTATCTAAGTACTCTCCCGATCATTGTATTCGGGCAATCCCGTGAGGGAGATTGCATCACATGGGTAACTTAGGAATGATGAGAAAAATATGGATATGAATTGATAATAAAAGAAGAGAACGGTAAAATAGAGAAAAGGATTTTAAGGGTTTTAATTACCAAATAAGGAGGGACCATCTTCAACCTTCAGCACAAACAGGAGGCAGTAACCTGCTTCAAAACAGGTGAGATCTCACCTTCGATATTCCTCAGCTAAGCCTGAAATTCCAGGCGAGGGTTCGAAACCTAATAGCCTCAGGATTCCGATGCATCGACAGCACTCGAAGAAGAACTGTGGCCCGTGTAGAGCAGATCTGGAAGAAGACTAAGAGCCTTGTAGTCGATCCAACAACCTAATGGAGGCACAAAATTTCAAGAGAATATATCAGCAGGGTCGCCTTCTCCAGAACTATTGTATTCAAGCTTCAATGGCATCAAACATCAAGTCTTGACCATGTATTCAGGTTCTGAAACTTCTCTAGGCGGAAGCTACTAGACACGACTGAGTTTTCAGATGAACAACTATCAATAGAGGTGGTTTCAGCCACTAAGACACCACAACTAGAGTCGCGCAGGTAAGGAAATCCCAAGCTTGTAACCTGAAGGAGAAACAAGGGCAGACGAAGATGTTCTCCATTCCTAATTGTTGAATCACTCAAGCTACAGCAAGAGACGTGATGACTAGAGGCTCAATTGGGGTGAGGTGCCCTCAGGTAGGGATCCTATTCGCAAAATCTCAGAACTAAAGGCCTGGTACGGTGAGTTTGCAAGTCTTTTTCTCAGGCCAGGAATATCTGCCCTTGAGACGAAACCAGCAGTAGCACTAAACGAAAACCTACAAGATTTTTTTTTTTTCAGCAACACTAATCAAACACAGGTTACTCTCATTTTTTCTGCTTCTTCTTCATGGCTCTGATACCATGTAGATATTTGAGAACCAGAATCAAATAAGAGGAAAGAAGAGAAAGACAAAGGTATTGGGAAGTAAGTTTTGTGTGATTGATTGTTCGATGAATCACAATCTACCGCTAGTCACTCTCTTTATATTAATTATGAAATAATTATATACTTTGAGTATGACTCTAAAGACATAATATGAGTAGAACTCTAAAGCTTAATCATAACAAGGAGCTTACTAAGACTAGGAAACTAACTCCTCCTAAGTCACTTAGGCTAGGACTCATTCCATAATGGGGACATTCCCCAATCATGGACTCATATTCCAACACAAGATCTCACATATTATTAGCCCTTACCCATTTCTTTTCTTTGGGCGGAAGGGGGAAGGGGGAAGGGGGAATCGTCTACATCTACTAGATAAGCAAATAAATTACAATACAAGTAGGGAGTTTGTTTTACACCTACTTTTCTTGTAAACCTACTTGTTTGGTAATTATTATTTTAATCTAGTAGATCTAGAAAATTGTCCCTTTTCTAGGGATACATGGTATACCTAACCCAAATTATTCTTCCTAAAAAAAATACATATTAAAAACGATCGCAATATTCCTATCCAAAAAGGAAAGCATAAGAGAACAACAATAATTTTGTTTCTTTAATACATGAAAGAATTTATTTTTATTTTTTTTATGTTAAAATAAATCAAAATTCAATGAAATTTTATGAAAAAATGTTTAAAATATGATAAAATAATTAATAAATGGACCCTTATTATAATCACTTTTTCCTTCTAGTTTTTCACCCCCTTTATTAAGGATGGGCATTAATTGTTAATCCTAGCTCACTTAAAGTCCTATTATACAAGCCTGATTTAACATGGAATTAAGTTTCCTCAATCAAGCCCAATTCAAGAAATATAGCCCATATAACTACTAAGCTTGGGTTTTATTTAATTAGAATTTGTTGGGTATCAGAGAGAAAAAGAATACTACTACTCACGTGGCCCCCTGAGCCAGACACAAGGGTGCATGAAATTATCGCCTCATCCCTGTGAAATAAAAAAATCTCATTCATGTTGACTCCTCTTGCACACGCTCTTATTGGCCCCTGTGATGGTGCAGGGGCCACACGACTTATCAATGATCTCTTGCCCTAAATGAAAGTAATTCCAATGATCATCAGTATTTGGAAAAGAAAATGAACACTGAATGGCATCCCATACGTCCCTAAGACATCCCTTTCAGAATAAACTCTTAACTCTTGATTGGAATCACTTTCAGAACAAACATTTTAACTCTAAAATTATTAAGCTTTCTACAAAAAAAAAAAAAAAAAAAAAAGCCCTAAAATCATTAAGCTTTGCAATGTGCGATATGCCATAATAAAGCTGATCAAAAAGCTTTTGAATTAGATATGGACCGGATCCTCTCCAGCACACTAACGCGTCTACTGGCAGCATTCGGGCATGCACCCCAAGCTGTCGAATACGCATTAGACGCACGGGCACACTGGAAACACCCAAATTGGAGTATGCAATTCTTCAATGGGAACAAAGGAGAGAAAGATAACGCTAGAGGTTCCAAACGGATGGATACTATAAGGGACAAGAGACGAGGGATGGGGTTTCAGGTTTTTTCCCCTTTATTTTTCTCCTTTTATATCAGTACTCAATAGACCATCCCACCGTTTTCCATCCATCCAATTTGTCCCATTCTCTAGGCTAGAATAAACTACCATCTCACTAGCTGATCAAAATATGGTCAGAACGAAATGTCATCTCGAACGTCCATTTCAAACACACGAGTATGGAATTTTTTTCTTCCCTTTAAACAACAAACAAATAACCTAAAAGGTTACGCAAAATTCATGTATTTATTGGTTTGGTGTTTTTGGGCTTCTGGCATCCATCATCTCTAAGATTGAATCTCTTATGTCCTCTTTCCTTTGGAAAGATCAAGAAAACCCTAAATTCCTTCATCCTCTTAGTTAAGCAAATGTTTGCCTTCCGAAAAAAGAAGGTGGATTGGGACAATGTAGAAGGAAGCTAACACTGCAGGCATCATAAAACTTATTTGGAAAATAGTGTCTAGACAAAAAAAATTTGGACTGATTGGGTACACTCAAGATACTTAAAATCAGATTCCATTTGGATGGTCAGTTGCCCAACGGATGCATCTTGGGCTTGGAGAAAAATTCTTAAGTAAGCACCTTGTTAGGGACACCATTTGGTGGAACATTGATGATGAATGTAATACTTATATATGGCTTGATAATTGGCATCCAAATGGTGTTCTCATTTCCAAATATGAGGATCAAATCAAATATGATGCATAATTTGATAGAATGGCCAAGGTTTCCTTTATTATCTAGGATGGAATTTGGTGCCCATGATCTAATAATCTTATTAACGTTTGGTTAATTTATCTTCCATATTGTTAAGACTAGGTGGGGGTGATGATTTGGTCTTATGGAATGCAAATTCATCATAGAATTTCACCTCTGCCCCTGCCTAGAATTTGATTCGATCAAAATACCAAAAAATTCCATGCCACAAGATTGTTTGGTTCAGTTCAAACATTCCTAGGCATAGTTTTACTACTTGGCAAACTTTGACTCAGTCACTTCTTACCAAGTCTTTCTTCTCAAGAAAAATCTTCCCATCCCAAATTGTTATTTCTATTGGAATTCCTAAGAAAATGTTGGCCACCTATTCTTTTCCTATCCTTCTTGTCCTTTTTCTAGGCTTGTTTGGCAAGGGATTCTTATCGAGTGTTGGTCTAATCAAAGAATTATCCTTCCCTTTCAAATAGAATGGATGTGGATTTTAAAAATTATTTAGTGGTTAGTCAATCCCAGACATTTTGATTTCGGCTATGTGTCTGATTCTTCAATTTGACCTTCTGGATGGCTTCTAATATTCAAACAAGCTTGAAACAACACTTAAACACTCTCGCACTACAATCAAACAACAAGAAAATAAGAAGAGAAGGATGAAGTGAGATAGTTGTGGGTGGGATAAAGGCTATCTCAGCCTATGCCTCTCACCTGTAGCTATCTCAGTTGTTGACCATCCTCTCTCAGGAAGTTTGGAGAAAGCAATGGCTGCAATTCAGTTGTCTTTCATTGATTGTGTAAATTAATACAACAACCTCTCTTTTATAGAGAATAGAAAGTTAAAAAATAGAAGGTAGTTCCTGAATAGGAAGGTAAAACAAAAAGGAATTTAACATACTTTGGCAACTAGCCATTAACTTAAAACCTAAGAAAACACAAAAGACAACTATAAGGGACATTCTAGAAGCTAACTCAACTTGTGCAAACCAAGTTTAACCAGCCAAACACAAGGGACAAAGGTACAGCTGTAAGGAGAAATAGGAAGCAGTAATATGGAGTCTTCTGGATAGCTATGCAAGGCTGGTTTGATTGGCAACTTGTGGAGTCTTCTAGAAGTACAAATCTGGAAACTAAATATGCAATCTTAAGTGGCATCCTATGCTGGTTCGATGGCTGCTGATGTGACCAGTATGGGGACAAAAAAATAGAGGACCAGCTGGGTCGACCAGCCCAAGGGTTGGCTGGTCAGGCCGCTGGTCTTCTTCCTCCTTCGATAATGGGGACCAGCATATATCTACATCAACGCCCCCCATAAAATCATTTGACTCTTATGAATGGATAAAGGACATGTAACTCTCGTAGAGATCAATATCGTGGCGCTAAAAATCCTCAGCATGTATCCAAGTGCTATCTTTGATAAGACGCCCTTTCCATTTGACAAAGAACAAATAGTAACCCTTTTTACCACTAATAGTAGAGAACTAATTGTCAAGGACATCTTCAATAAAATCGTTCGTACGGGTCACAAATTGGGGAAGCCTCAGAGTATGCTACGTATCCCCATCATCGGAATGGTGGTATCGGCAACGTTGAACACATTGTTGATCTTCATGGTAGGGGGAAACTCTAACATGTAGGTATTGGGACTGTTGGGCAATTGGATCGAATGTATTCATTGTGGGCAACTAGATTGTGATGTGTGGCTAAATTGATTGGAGTAGTTCAACAATTGATGGATCAATTACTGGACTCTATGGTTTCGTGGTTCAATTGTTAATTTAAGTGAATTGATGGGTTCAATTGTTAATTTAAGTGAATTGATGGGTTCAATTGAATTGGGTAAATAACATGGTGATGTCAACCCAATTAGTATGTAAATTGCTTGCTACCCAAGCCCAATTAGAATGTCAATTGTTTGTTGCCAATGCTGTCATTATATGCATTATAGAAAGTGAAGCAAAGCTCGTTGTAATGATACAATGGGGAAGAAATACAATGGGGATTTTGCATGTGCTGCCCAGGTAAGAAGACAAGGAGTAGTGTTGATGCCCATGAGGAGTCTGAGTGCTTGGTTTTGAATTATGGTTACATGTGATAAAGAAAGGAACAAGAATTTGATAGCAAATAGAACTTTCAATGTCATGTGTTGCCATACTATTGGTTCAGCTACTATTACTAGAATAAAAAAAAGGAAGTTAAGTTCTAATAGAAATCAAAGTCTCATATATGAAGAAATTGCTATCTGAATTGGACAGCAACGCTTAGAGGAAGAGAATTGTCACAGGTGCTAAAAATCTAGAGTTCTTGGTTTACTTAATAACAACTTAGAATACAAAAAGACATAACTACCCTTCTTCATCTTCTTCTTCATTTTCAATAGGACACAGTGAAACCTAAAAACCAGCATTAACCAAGACAATATCAGCAAAGATACTTGAAATCCAGCTAAAAATAAAAACCATAAAAAGTGGGGAAAATTAATTGAATGTTGAAATAAACCCAAATCGAGTAACCTCAACCACTAAGCAAAAATAAGAATCAGAGTAAAGAAAGAATAAAAAACACTATTTACACAGAGCTACATCTTCAACAATGAAACGAACATGGAACTAGAAGAAGGAAGAAGAAGAATGTGAAAAAAAAAATATATATATATATAGTAGAAGAAACAGACAATCAAATAAAATTCAGAAGAAGGACTAACTGAAACTTTTTCTCTTGGTACAGAATTGAATCAAAATGCCAATAATGAAATAACTGAAACATTTTCTCTTGGTCTGTCGAGGTTTTTGCAAGAACTCACTTTTAATGTAGCTCAGATTCAGAAAGGTCTACTGAGACTGAGAAAAAAAAAACCCCAAAAGAAAGTTATATAACAAAAAAAAAGGGAAAAAGTAAATCTTTCACTGTTTAGTGTTGACTAAGCTGAATCTCAAAAAGACTGCAATGTTGTTTTCATAAAACAAATGGAAAGTAAGATTGAAATAAAGAGAAACAAATTCCCAGGGAAGTGTTGAAGTTGTAGAGATTACATTGACTAGACACTCTCTCCGCCTCAGTCCCCACTCCCCACAAAAAGATAATCTTGCATGGCAGCTTAACATAGCACCACTTTCATAGTGGGAAAACGAAGAAGAAGAAGAATGTAATAAACGACACCTCCCTTAACATAGCACCACTCTCAGATCCAGGTAATTATGTCTTTTTGTATTCTAAAACTAACACCTCACTTATGGTGTTAAATTTTGGGGTTTAAATGTAATAAACGAAATTTGAGGGGCGAGAACGTAATATAGGCAAACGTGAGGTTTGGATGATGTAAATTGCCCTTGTTATTACAGGAGATGATTCATCAAGAATGAGAAGCTGAAGGAACATTTACAACAGAACTGAAAGATAACCTAGAGGGGGTGAATAGGTTATGCTAGTGAATTTAAATCTTTTCGATTAATAGTTACTAGAAGTGATTGTGAATTAAAAACTGCGAAATAATAAAATAGACACAATCTTCTTTTAAGGTAGAGAAGCACCTTACAATCTCCTTTACAAGTAGAGAAGCACCTTCCAATCTCCTTTACAGGTAGAGAAGCACCTTACAATCTTATTAGGACAAGAGAATCCTACACTAGCCTAAGTACAGTCTAGACAAGTGTAAAAGAGAGAAGTGTAATAAAGTTTTGAGTTACCTCGTGCAGTGCATGTATGAAATGCAATGATATATAAGAATGCACCTTGTTGTCTTCTCAATGCTTGTAGAATGCTAAATAATGGAGAAGACTTGTGTCGAGAGAGCTGAGTTCTTCTTTGAAGATATGCTCAAATAGCAAGGCTAGAACTCAACCATATAACTTCCTTTTCTTCACTTTAATCCTTAATTGATGCACTTGGATGTGTAGTATTAAATGTTTTTGAGGTATATGAAACACTACCCAAGTGTGGGTATTTATAGGCAGAGTCTAGGCTTTATTAGGGTAATAAAACCACCCAACTTGGAAGGAGAATAATTTCTAACGGATAGAAATTTTCTTAATCGGTAGTTGCCGCTTCCAAGTCCATTTGAACAAAAGTAACCGTTAAACTCAAAATATAGCCGTTATATAGCAGTTGGGATATTTTCGAGGTGAACCGGCAGTTGCCGCTTCCATCCGGTACTTGCCAAATGCCCTCTATGGGCTAAATCAAAGAGGATCATTTGATCCGGAATTGATCCGGAAAACCGGCTCAATTTCTGGTTAAATCCAGCAGTTGCTGGTTCCATGTGGTAGTTGCTGGATGGTCTCTGTTACCATTCTCTGATGGAAAACAGATCACAAGTGGCAGTAGCCGGTTAGTCTCTGTTTCGTGTTTTGACTGCTGTCATACTGATCAATCGTCTGTGTTTTGACCATAACTTTTCGATCCGACCTCGTATTGACCTAAAATCAGTTGCATTGGAATCGTGACTCGATTTTCTACAACTTCCATGAAGGGTTCATATCTTGATGCCAACTTTAAGGTTACCCAAAATGACCTTGAGTCAGGTCATTGTGGTTTTCACAGAATATTACTAGAATACATTTTTCCTAATATGTTCCATACCACCTAAGGACTTTCATACTTGCTCAAGGTATATCCTAAGGTCATTTCTAGTATGATGTTATGCAATGCATGAGGTGCGTGCATATATAAAGACTCTACATTATACAAGGTGTACTGGCCTATCCTAGGGTCTTCATCTTGAGTCTTAAAATCTTCATCTTCACTTCCACTCTTGGCACTTCTTCCATTCTTCTTGATTACAATTCCATGTCTTTAAGCTTCATGTCTTGACATCTTAAAGCTTGAATTCTTATGATATCTTCTTCAAGCATTGATACCAACTTGTTGATACACCTTATTTGATGACTTCAATCTTTATTTCTTCCTTTCATTCATCAAATTCGATCTTTGATATAAAGTCTCTACAAAACAATACTTGAAGGCAAATTGTGAAATACCTTCATATGTTTGTTATCATCAAAACCAACTATAGGAGTGTGGGCATATCCCTAACAAGAACTTTCAAACCAAAGATTTGGAAAAGTTGAAGTATTTCCTAGGTGTGGAAGATGTTAGTCAAGGAAAGGAATTTCGCTGTCACAGCTAATATTGGGCTCTAAACCCTTAGATACTCCCATGGATCCCAATTTCAAGCTTACAGCTAATAATGGTGATGTTTTTGGGGATCCTGAGAAGTATCGAAGGCTTGTTGGGAAACTAAATTATTTGGTTGTGACTTGACCTCATATTGCTTTTCCAGTTAGTGTCGAGAGTCAATTTTTGTCTACTCCTCGGATGCCTCATTGGAAGGTTGTTATGCGTATTCTGCGGTACCTCAAGAAGTCTCCTAGATGCAATCTAATTTACTCTGACCATGGACATGGGGGGTTTGAGGGTTTTTCAGATGCTGACTAGGCTGGTTGTCCTATTGATAGAAGATCAACTTCTGGTTACCATTCATTTGTTGAAGGGAACCTTGTGTCATGGAAGAGCAAAGTGCAAAGTCAGAATATCGGGCTATGGCACATGTTACATGTGAACTGATGTGGGTGAAACAGCTATTTGTAGCATCCAAAATCTCACCTCTTTGCATTAACTGTGAACAGGCAAGAATAACAGGCTTGAGAGGCCAAGACTAGCTTGGCTGGCAGCAGTGGAATGCTAGGAAGAAAAGAATGACCCAACATGTACTTGTGCCTTCTACCAACAGTGTTGGAAGAAACAGTAAGAAAAGTAGCCCAACAGGTATTTATTAACCTTTCTTAAGGGATTATAATACAAAGGGATTAAATAAACTCAAGAGGAACAAATCTGGTTCAACAAGTAAGAGAATTCTGAACACGACAGGTTGGCCTGTTGACCGAACAAAATGCCCAGAATTGTCTGAAATGAGTCCCATTCTTGGAGTCTTAACATGTGGACCTATTTCTATGGGTCTGATATGACTAAAAAGGATGAATAATAAAATAATGGAATTAAAAATTATAAAGTAAAGATGGGTACCTATAAGTATTAATAATATAGTAATATATGTCATATAGTAACATATACACATATATATAAGGTAGTGGAGTATATATATATATATATATATTATAATAATTTAAATATTGAATTTATAGAAATGGAAATTATAATTTAACATGGGTATACAATATATAAATCTGAAATTAGGAAACTACAAAGTAAGTATAATAGGTTATAGATATAATATATATATATATATATATATCTAATTAGTGGGCCACTAAAGAAGGAGATAGTGGACCACTAAGTTTGAGTTAGTGGCCCACTCAAGGAAGAAAGTGGGGCTATAGATTGCCTCCATCGACCATAATATGTTCATTTCTCATTTTCACAAGTTCTGGACAGCAAGAAGAAGAAAGAAGAAAGAAGAAAGAAGAAGAAGAGAACAGAAGATGAGAAGGGAAGAGAAGGAGATTCAGCTGGAGATCTCAGTTCTTAGGTCTTTGATAGAGGGTTCAGCTGCAAGGTAAGTCCATTTCTTACTCATGTTAACCTGTAATAATAAGTAATTTCAAAAAATAAAAAGGACATAAACCAATTCTGTGCATGGGAATAAAGTTTTAAAATTTCAGCAAGACCTTTTAATGTAGGAGTAGATTACAAGAACTACCCCAGCAGTTTATAACTCCAAACAATACAAATAGGACCAGGAAACAAAGAAATAAGACCATCAAATAATCCCCCAAGGATACAATACCAATGCAGAAGCAAAACCAGCCTAAAACCCAACCCGATAGGAGAGAGAAAGACCTGCTATAGAGCTGGAGAGAGAGGTGCGGCCAGATCTATAGGAGGCCGATTGAGCTGCACTCTTGGGCGTAGATAGTCCCTAGGGAGGGTACAAAAACCCTCAAAATTGATAAGATTCTGACGGCTGGTTGTGAAGTTACAAGATTTCTTGATTTTCTGACCTAGGAGAGAGAAAACTGAGAAGAACCTTCAAGAACAGTAGCTGAATGCTTCCAACAGTGACTAGGTAAGGATCATGGGACCCTTATGAGGCCTGGAATACCCTGATTGAAGGCCTAGCTAAACAAAGTACAGAAGAGAGAAAGAGAGGAGATCGATCTCTCTCCTATTCCCACTAGGATTGCTGATCGGTTCTGATTTCTGGAGACTTTTATCAGAATCTGAATTATACCTCTTGAATGTTACAGCAAATAAAATAAAAAAGAAGAATAAAATAGATGGGGGGTTGAGAAGGGTGAAAGAGAATAAAGGAAGTGGCTATCTCAACCTGGGCTTCTCACCCACAGCTATCTCAGCTGCTCTAAGCATTTAGTTGTAAACTTTCTTTCATAAATGCAAATTTTCTTTCATTCAAATCTGAAATTATGAGTACATAGGCTCCTCTATTTATAGAAGGCAGAATAGCAATCAAACTATTACTAGGAGCTAGTTTCCCAATAGGACTAGACACTCCTACTACAACTAAGAATTCAAAATAGAACTAGGACTTGACTTTATGACTCCAACATGGAGTAGGACTAACTAACTAATAGTCCATATAGCACTTTACAACCGACCAATGGCCTAATGGGCCTTTATTGAATTAAATAGCAACTAACTAAACTAATGAATTAAATCCCGTTTTGCTACATTCTACCAATATTTTAGGCCTATTAAAGTGACCCTTTTTCAAAGAAAACCCATGAGATCAAAGGCCCAACACATATATAACACAACCCAAGGCTTATAATGGTGCATGCAAGTGATTGAGGTTTGATCCTTCACATGTAAGGTAAGATTAATGATGAAATTTAAGCATGCAACCTTAGAGTGGAGGTTAATTTTGATAATTTGATTTTATGTCACCTATGTGGATGAAACCATTTAAATTTGAGGTTTGATTCTGAAATTCTTTGCTGAAATGGGTAATTACAATTAGTCAATTGAAAATAAATTAATGGTGGATTGAGAAAATAGTGAAATTGAGGTGATACATTCACTGATGTGAGCTTACAGTATAGAAACAGGGGATTAATGGCCAAAACAGAGGTGATAATCAACAGAGAAGGTGGCAGAATTGATTTTTGCAGAAATTTGGTCAACTAACGAGAGACCACAGGCCGGCCGGTTGGGATTCCAAAGGCTATATTGGCCTGAGTGTTTGACAGTAATACATATGGTTGAAAATGAACCTATAAGGCCTATCAGGGGGAATTTAGATAGCACTATGAAGGGTGAATAAAATTAATTTGATTTTTAATACTTCGATGTAAATTCTGATTTCTAGGAATTTCAAATAGCTGTGAGAGAGCTTGTTCTGCACCAGGAGGAGAGATAGTTGGTTCTGATTTTCGAAGTGAGTGGGTGCCCCTCTAACTTACTTCTTTAGGTATGTTCATTATTGGTTGCTCATGCATTTAATTGTTTGTATATGTGCATATGCATTCATTTTATTCTATGATTGTGTTATGTGATATTAATGGAGATGAAAATGTGAAAGGTAAGGTAAATGAGATGGGTCACGAGCAGATACCCATGTTTGCGTGTGTCATTACAATGATTGGTTGTGCATCATTTAGTATGCTGGGCTCAGTAAAACAACCCTAAGTACTGCACCCCTTGTCCATAGGGGGTTAGGTACGGACCAATCCCGACATATGTGACTGCCTAATAAGCAGTGCACTTTGTGATGAGATGTGTGGCATTAGTTATGGGTGTGCATAGGATACAACGTACTATATGCCTGGTGGATGTATTTATTTTACCGAGGTTACGTTTTAGGGGTTAGTTGGGGGACGGTCTGGATGGAGACTCTGACCGGGACTAGTTGGCTCCTGCCTACAACATAGCTTGTATTCCTGAGGCCCAACGTACAGAGTAGGGAATGCCACCTGCGTTGCGTAGCACTTATACCCATAGATGATGAGACTTAGTAATGGATTAGGAATCTGCATAGTTAACTTAAATAGACTTATGAGCATCATCTTGTTGTGTGGAGCATACATTACATATGGATGCATGTGTTAGACTAGCCCACCCCTCACTGAGCATTACCAGTGCTCACCCCTCTTTCCTTTGATCTTTAGATGAGGAGAGCTGTCACCTACAGACTGCTAGTTCTGAGCATGATGCTATGGCTATGGACCAGTTGGCTAGTATACAGGAGTTTGATGAATTTAGTCATGGGCGTGATTGCGAGTGCGATGATTGTGCTTATGGTGGACAGTATTTATGAGATTCTGAGGTTTAAGATCTTATTTTTGTGTATATATAGATGGCAGTTTTTTATGGTTCAAACTACAGGTGGGAGACCATTATAACTGGCAGGTGGGAGAGTTTTTGTGTATATATGGTATTACTTGGATCACTGTAATATTATGGATTACTATAAGTGGCTTGTGAAAAATTTTGTACATATCTTAACAGGTACCACGTAGATGCACTGGTTGAGCACAATCTTCACTTGATTTTATTATATCCGTTGTAAACTCTGATGATCATGACTTTTAGTATATGTGGTTGTGACATTGTGGACTCTCTTAGAGTAGGATCCTGGTTAAACAAGCTGACTAGGTTATAGGTGAGTTATCTAGTGCTGGCATACGCATGCCTTTTGGAGGGTGCGATACTATTGGCTGAACTTGGGTTTACTGATAACTCGTCTATGCCATTATGGTGAGATAATCAGGTTGCTATTCATATTGCTTCGAATCCTGTGCTTCATGAAAGAACGAAACACATCGAAGTAGATTGTCACTTTGTTCGAGAGAAGCTACAACAAGGACTTATTTCTCATAGTCATGTTCGTATAAAAGAACAACTTGCTAATTTGTTTATAAAGTCTTTAGGGAGTGCTTGAGTGGATAATATTTGTAACAAGCTGGGGATGATTAACATCTATGCTCCAGCTTGAGGGGAGTGTAAATAGAGACCTACTAGTCTCGGATGAGTAGGGGTGGTTTTGTCATCTTTTTATTTTTCTGGACTGTTATTCCAGTTCTGCCCCTATAACCTTTAGGTTATTATATATATATGAGTGGAGTGGGAGTTACAATTGTGTTTTGTAACTCCCAATTGGTTAGACATCTATCGCCTCTCTCTCTTTTTCCTTCTTCTCTTTTTCTTTCTTCTAACATTTACAGAAACTATTAGTCGATTCAGTATATGTTAAAAGCAAAATCTCTAATTTTGCAAATATTGATCCCCTTTATTTTATTTTTTTTCCAAAAAATAATTAGAAACTGAATGGCATCTTTTTCTGCATGTCAATGAATCTTGGCAGCTGGACCTATGGGAATAAGATCTGAGTTCCTCCTCGCCTCTAGTATCCCCAATTTGATTAAATCTATTTTTCAAGTCCTATATTTTGCAAGTTTGAGAAGCGTAATGTTCTTTCAATCCTTGTGATTTCTTTTTATTATCTATGGATTGCTCATAGCAATGTTAGTTTTGGGAAGGAACTGCCCAAACTAGTTATACTTATTCAAACTATATATGTCACGTGACACGTGGACGGCCAGATCTGAGAGCTTCGAGACCTGGGCCCTCAGCGACTCTTCTTCACTGACGGCAAAACCTCGGTTGCGGCCTTGGCAGTTGCAGCGAGGGGTTCAGATTGGCAGAATTTAACACCAACCCAGTGAGCCCTTGGGAAAGGAGAGGAAGCAGCAGCCTGGGTCGCCCCCATTTCCGGTTCCTCCGTCGGAAAAAATTACCGGGTCACAACCTGGTCACTCTCTGAAGCATAGTTGTTGTCATTGTGGGTCGTCACAGGGAAACCAAAGATTGTACTGTTCTTCTTCCCACGCATTCCTTCAACACCATCGTCACCGTCGTCTTCCTCTTCTTCCTCCGATCCATCTTCGATAACCAAATCAGAAGAACTCGAATTGTCATTGGAAATGGATCCAACCCCTTTCCCCTTCTCATCGTTTCCGTCTACAGCGAAGCCGCCCTCCGACTCCTCTCTCCTTCGATCAGGTGAGTCGTTGAGATCCCACATACCATTCCTTAATTAGTGGATACCTCTTTCTCCTCCTCCGCTGGTGGTCTGCAGAAGATTGAAGATCCGGATTTTCTCCGACCTTTCCTTATATCTACAAATGACAGTCTAGCTTCACTGGTCATCTCTCCCCATCGAAACTGGAATTTTGGTTCCTGTCGGCAAATCCCATCATCTGTTCTTCCACTCTATCGGCAATGAGACCCATACCGGCAGTGGAAGCAGTGGCATTAGCATAGGCGTCTAGAGAGAGTGAGGAGGGAGAAGAAGAAGAGTGGCCTCCCAGATCTAGCCGTCCACGTGTCACAGGACACGTGTCAGCATCTGAGGTCGCCTCCGCCAGAATCATTGGTTGCAGAGGATTTCGATCCCGGATAAACTACCTTGGAATCATTTCTGAAGTTTAGGCCGAGGATATTTAGGGTATTGAAAATTACCATAAGTTATCATGTGGGGGGGCCATATATTATCATTTATGGCGTTGGTTATGATACTTCAAAAGGAACAACGGTGTGTGCTGCTCTTAGGGGTGTCAACGGTCCGGTTGGTGCTGTTTCGGTCCGGTTCCACCGGTTTCGGTGTGAGTTTGGAAGTGACCGAAACCGACCCATTAAGGATTTATCGGTTTCGGTCCGGTGTCGGCTTCGGTGCGGTTTGGGTTCGGGTTGGTACCGATTTGGATTTATTAGGTTCATTTCGGTTTGGATCGGTTTTTTAAACCGGTATGGAGCCATTAGGAAACAACCAAATGATGAATTGTTGAACTTCGGTTTCTTAAATCGATTTGTAACCGGGTTGGTTTTGGTTTTTGGTCTAGTTTGGATTCGATTTTCCATACAAATGTATATAAAACTATTCAAATTTTGATTTTTTTAATGAATTTTGGAGTGTTTCGGTTTCTTACCGGTTTGGTTTCGGTTTCAGTCCGGGTTTTGAGCCGGTTTCAGTTTGGTTTCGGGTTCATCCGGTTTTCGGTGCGGTTCGGTTTGGCTTTGGGGTTACAATACTCGAAACCGAACCGAACCAATAAGGGTTCGGTTCGGTCCGGGTTGTTATCGGTTCTGTCCGGCCGGTTTTACCGGTTCGGTTTAGGAATTGACACCCCTAGCTGCTCTATTATTATGTCAATCCTGTTTTACTACAGCATATAAGAATAAGGGTTTTGCAGCGTGTTCGCAAGAGTCAAAACGGCGAGGAAGATATATAACCAAAGATTAGAAGGAGCAAAAGATTAGGGGTGGGCGCATGATGTAGTTTGTACAAACACAACCCTAAAACGACGCAAAAAAGAATAGAAAAACAAGAACAAGCAATCACACAATGCAAACATATTTACGAGGTTCAGAAAGATTGCCTACGTACTCGGAGATGAGATCCTACTTCACTATCAATGGAGAATAGGGTTGATGGAGGGCCGGTAGAATCCCTAAGATGGGACTCAAAGTTGCAGGGGAGAGAGAGGAATCACATAAAGAAAAAGGGGGGGGGGGG